>NC_089518.1:25194771-25466604 GCF_963924715.1 Thunnus thynnus | reverse complement strand
GCGGGGGCCGAAATAATGGGGCATCTCGAGGTTCTGCCCCCTTCTCCCATCATCATCCAGCGCCTCCTCCTGCTGCTCCGACCTCAAGTCCCAGCTCAGCTCCTCATGGTGATGTTGCCTCATCGACCGGCCAGAGCCCAGAGAACAACAGCTCCACGCGGGACCTGTTGTCCCAGTTCGGTGAAGCATCACTAGGCCTGCGATGCCTCGAGCCTCCCTGCTCCCGCTGGACACTGGCTTCTTTTGCTGAAAAGCACTACGCTCCATTCCTTCTGCAGCCCACCACCAAGGTGAGTTTAGTTTCTGTGGCTGTCAGAATAAAGAAGAGAGCGAGTGTGTGAGTCAGTGTTAATTTTGTCAGCAAAAATTTTGACGTCAAGTATTCGTTGACAACCTTTTATTTCATGACTACATCGTAACAACAACGTAAATAAAAAATATTAACAACAAAAATTATGATGAAATCTCTGTTCATTATGCCATGACCCCCCTCACCCCCCGTAATCGACCGCTTAACAGGAGAGGGGAAGGAGCATTTTTTTAAAATGTTTTTTGTGTTTATTATGTTTAGTTTTATGCACTTTCTATTTTTGCTCACAGTTAAATGGGTATTTGATGTCCTAATAAAAGTGAAGGAAATGTGATTGTATAGCACTTTTCCTTACAAACTTTAGGCATTCATTTTTATATGATATGTGAAGAAGAAGTACAGTAAGTCAGTAACACTGTCTCAGCCTAGATGACTAATCCCATAGTTCAAGTTATGCTTACTTCTCAATGGAATTATTACAGCCAGGACAAATATCCTTCAGCAGATCCACGAAACTGGAAATTATGACTAAAACACTGTCTAAAATTAGACTAAAAGTAAAACTGAGTTCCACTGACTAAATCCCGACTAAAACAAAACAAAAAAAGACTAAAAAGCGACTTTAAAACCAGCTACAATTTTCAGTAAGTGACTAAAACTAAAAGTAACTTTTAAAATTCTTGTTAAAATTATCACTGGTGTGAGTTTGTGCTGACTCGCCCTGGCGATAATTTGAATGGGAGGGTTATTCCCCAGAACTAATGAAGGAGTAGAAGGAAATCTGGGGTGGAGGCTGTGGTCATGTCCTATCTGACTCACATACGGACACACACACACACTCACACGGTCTAACTTCAGTCTAGTGGGTGGCCAGTCCTCTCAAAACCTCACAGAACTGAATCATCTGGTGGCCTGTACTTGACGTTATTAGAGAATCTTGCTCTTTTCATCACACTGTCAAATGTTTCTCCATATTACCAAACTGCTTCATGCACTTCTCTGATTGCAGAATGTCTTAATCCAGTCCTCCCTTCATTGCTGAATGACTTAGGAAGGAAAATTCCAGTTTATTACTACTTGGATCTTATTTTTGTATTTTTAGCCATCAGTTCTAACTGCTATGATAACATTGTACTAACCGCAATAATGATTGAGATCTGGGCATACAGCAACATTACTAACAAGACTGCAACCCTTCCAGTGTAGTGCAAAACTACTTGTGCCTCTTTAGAAATATATATTGCTAAAATCCACATTCATAGATGATAGATAAAGCTGCATCCTTGTCCTTCTGTTTCCAGGTGGTTGTGATTGTGCTGTTCCTCTGCCTGCTGGGAGTGAGTTTATACGGGACCACCCAGGTGAGGGATGGCCTCGAACTGACAGACATCGTACCCAGAGAAACCAGCGAGTACGACTTCATCGGTGCCCAGTTCAAATTCTTCTCCTTCTACAACATGTATGTGGTAACACAGCGGGCTGATTACGCCCAGAACCAGCCTCTGCTGCACCAGCTCCACCAGAGGTTCCACACTGTTCGCTATGTGCTGAAGGAGGACAACGGACATCTGCCCCGCATGTGGCTTCACTACTTCAGGGACTGGCTGCAAGGTAAAATTAAGTTTGATAAAAATCTTCACCCAAACCAGACCCAAGTTGGATTGGGTTTTCATAAAGGGGGCGAGATGTAGCAATATGATTCAGGAGCATGAAACACTTAAATACTGATGTCACAGATGATTTTGTTATTAATACATCATTTAACATCACTATTGAGGACAGTTCAGGCATGGGGTTAATTTACTTTCCCATGAAACGGTTTTGGAATCATAATTTTCGTCTGTGTTTTGACATGATTCTGCAGGAAACAAGATGTTGGGCAGGAGTTCAGAAGTAGGTGGGACTGTAAAATGGACACTGACAGTAGCTGATTAAGCTCACTTGCCTCTTCCATAAGTGGGTGTGATTGAGGAGGACAAAGTGGGAGGCTGTGTTTTTATACCGGGCCTTAGGCAATATACAGTATGTTGGAGCCTTTGGCAGTAGAAAAAGTAGTAGAAAATCTTGGCAGTGTTATTGCAAACTGACACTCAAATACACTCATCCAACTCATACAGAACTTGCGCTGCTTGTGCTCGTTGTACGTTTTTCTTCAAATGTATCACTCGGAAATCTTAAATATTTGGCATATGACAAGCACTATACCACACTTTTAATTTTACGGGACTTTTAAATCAAATTTTGATGAAGGCGGGATTCACTTTGGGTTGGGTTGCTGGTTGTTTGCCCAGTACTGATAGCTTCTAAGAATGGTACAATGCCACTGAGCAAAGATATTATCCTCCGCATGTCAACCCAATACTTGAATCCTATTAAGTCATGGAAAATGAGTGCACTCACTGACTTGCTCCCTACGATAAAACATATTGTGCGAGTATGTGTGTGAGCCGGCTGGGAACCACACAGAGAGTGTGTGGGTGAGAGAGAGAGAACTGTGTCTGATATTGCTCTCTGCAATGGTGGGACAAATTGGAGCCAGACAGGCCAAGGAACGAGACCCAAAACAACATCTCCCACAGACGGACCACAGCATGGGCCTTGGGGGAGAGCCGAGAGGAGGGGAGACACATATGGATTAGAGAGCAGTATAGAAAAGGAGACACATGTTACTGATATTTTCCCTAATGATCTCTTTGAATCAAAAGCACCAGATTTGAGGCTTTTGATGTCTTGTTTGGTGGTTTAGAGTGGAGCGGAGTTATCATATTAAATCAATCAGGATTATTATAAGTTTAGGGTAAGGTTGCAGTGTTGTGTTATGTTCCCTTGTACGATGCTGGGTTGTTTTGTGTTGTGTTTTCTTGTGGACAGGGCATGTAACCTGTGTAAGTATTCTAACCAATCTTGTGGTTTCCTTCAGGTCTGCAGCAAGCGTTTGACAAGGACTGGGAGGCTGGACGCATCACTTATAACAGTTACAAGAATGGTTCTGATGATGGCGTTTTGGCGTACAAGCTTCTGGTGCAGACAGGACGCAGGGACAAGCCCATCAACGTCAACCAGGTGTGTTTAGGATCTAAGCTCATGTAAATTATTCCCAGTTCAAAAAGGGATTCAAAACTAAGATATGAGGAAGTTTACACAGTCTCATACAGTCTCTATTTGTATCACGCAGACTCTGTTACACAGACTGCAATCTCAAGATACATCTGTGAGAGATACTGACACCAGTGTCGAGCTGTTTTGTCTTTTTGTGTGTGCGTGTGTATGTGCCTGTTTTGTTATCTCTTATTGGGACTGGAGGAGCCACACTTGCCTTATAAACCTTCTCCCTGTCTCTCTTTGTCTGGCTGTCTGTCTTCATCTTCTCTCTCTCTCTGTGATGACTTTACCGAGCCTAGGAATTTAAAGCTCTCACTGGGACTGCAGCCTGCCTCTGAAAAACCTATTAACTCTTCATTTAAACCATTTGTCCAACTCTGTAGATCTGTGTGCATGATGCACTTGCATGCAGGACCTTGAGAGTGAGATGTCTCCCCTTAGCATCAAGCCTGTCAGTTTAACACTTTGTTAGTGCTCCCAACTACAGTTCATAGTACAAGAAGTTGGAAGGCTGAAAGAAATCAGTGCATAAAAATGAAACTCCTGCAGGCCCCATTGGGTCTATAAATAATTAGCCTGGATTCTTTTGCTCTAGGAAAGAATAATTATTGTCAAAATGAACTGAAGTCAGTAAGAAGTGAATTTGCACCAAGATTTGAACACATATTTGTTGAATGAGTTTAACCTTTGAGGTTTACTTGATTGAGATGTGATGACTTGCTGCATTCACCACAACACCAGGCCTCTCTGAAAGTAATTTGAGCTTTACTTTCATGAAAAAGACAATGAGTTTTATGGAGAAAGTTTAAAAGGGGCTTTAAGATAAAATAAATCAATCACAGAGTAGATTGACTTTTCAACAGCCAGCGGAGGAAAAGCTGTTCCTTCTGTTCAATTCAACATAGTCTAATGTCAATCACTGTTGATATAAAAAGGCATTGGTGGTGTTATTCACTTATTATGACTTGACATATCCTGAGCTGTAACATTTTGCTGTTCAGTGTTTTGAGTGCAGCACATGGCACCTTTGGTAGAAAAGTACCCAGATTTCATCACTATTGCTGGCAGTGCTACAAGTTTCCGAAATACTCTGCACTGAGATTTTGTTGAGCTGTAGATTGCACCTCAGCTGAAGTCAGTCATTGAAGTGAGCCATACATCCAATGTGGAACTGGAGAGGCATTGAAAGCCAACAAGTCCAGAGCAGCTAACGTCTCAGAAGGAGGTCCGGATAGGAACATAAAAAAAAGATCAAATCAAGTCTCCTCTTTGTCAGCAGAAAGATGACAACTATCAGATAATGAGTAAGAGTTGGTGAGAAGCAAGGGGAAATTGGGGGAAATATTTTGTTCATGGAACTGAGGAAACTTGCTCAGCTTTAACAGGGCATTGCATGCTGTTTTTAGTATGGTACCACCTCCAAAAAACAACATACATGGATGCATGGCTGCATTCTTTGGCAGGAAACAGTGAAAACAGAAGATAAGGGACTGGAGAAATATAAAAACAAAATTCTTGGCCAGGATTTCTTCAAACCCCAAACACAAAACAAGCCATGTCCTTTTCAACACTAAGATCATTTTCCTCAAAGATAATTAACTTTGACATATTGCTCCACTGTGTCTTGTGTTTATTTATATAATCATTTTTGTGTGTTTCAAGTCGTGCATGTCTGCAGATGCGCATAAAGTCTGTCTCCCCCTCTACTCTTAGTTGGTTGTTTTATTTCAGTGAGCTCCACTGCTGCAGCATACTACTCTTCCTATCCCTTCCACTAGCCTGCAGGAAGCAGAGGCAGGCCTGGTGTGCGGCCCCGTGACATCACTTCCTGTGCCTGTGAGGGAAGTGTATTTGCCGTGAGGCGTGGGGGCCGCCAGCAGAGCTGCCTGGGTTTCCCGTGACAGCTTGAAGACATACAGTTGTTGCCTATCCCGCTGTTAAATTCAATCCAGATCCTCTGGAATCCGGCTCTCTCCCTTGCCCCCTTTTCCTCTCTCTCCCTCACTAACTCCTGCTTGCAATACCACTCTTGCTCTCTCTCTCTCTCTGTCTCTTCCTCCCTCCCTTTCCCTCCCTCTGTGCTCCACTGCTGTGTCTTCTTTCAACGAGGGGAGCTGAAACACGTGGTTTCTTTGAGGCAGCTCTGTGTGCATTTGTATGTTTTGAGTGTGTGTTCTGCTTTTGCCTGTTGTGCGTGCACTTACAGCGGTAGCTGATTTTTTTTTTGTGCCTCAAAATGAGGACCAGATCTTTTCCAACCCTGTCAAATTGCAAAGCTAGATGTTTTATTTTGATATGCCACACCATGTATGTGTGCAGAGGTGTTCTGCCTTTGATCTGTCGCTGCTAACATTTCTCTCTGTGCTGGGTGACCATTCATTCCTTATGGCCTTGCCTGGGAGTCATATGGAAGCTGGTTGTCTGTGTGTGTGTGTATGCATGGGTGGGTGTATGTGAGTGTGGTTTAAAAATAAGGCAATAGAAAGATAAAGCTTTGGAGGGTGAAGACAGAAGGAGGTAGGATGGAGAGAAGGAGGAGATGGAAAGTTTGAGTGCTAAGGAGGGCCATGCTTATGCTATCAAGAGCTCTTTTCTTCTCGTTGCCGGGTTGGTCTATGGCGCCGGGCATTCCGGGTACCCGTAGGGGTCAGGAGAAGCAAGTGTGAGCAACATTTGTACAGATGTTGTGTTATTTTTATAGCTCTACTCCATTTGCTGGGTGGCATTTCCTTCAGTGTTAACAACCAGGTTAACTGCACACAGACGCGCTCAGGGACTCCAGCCAATTTTTTTATTGTTACGCTAACTCAAGCAATTTTTCTCTCCCCACCCCCCCAATCACAAAAAACCCTTACTCCCTTTCTCCATCTAGCTAACCCCATGAGTCCAGCTTCACCCCCCAAAACTTCTCCTGCCTTCGTGAAGGAGGGATTTATGGCTCCTTGAAGGGAGAGTGGCAGAGCGGTGTGCAGTTAAAGGTTTTACCTCTCAGGAGGTAGCAATGCAAGGCTACAATCCTCTGCCTCCACATGGGAGGGCGACAGTAACAGCACTAAGCAAGACAGCCATTCCTGTCTACCTAACTACTGATCACAGCCGTCACAGAGCTTGGAAACAATCTGAAATCAGACAGAAACACCCAGCATGGGTTTGCTCTTATTCATAGTGGGTGGATGTCAAGGAGTTTAGCCACAGGCTACACAGAAACATTAGAATAGTCAGTGTAACACCCAGCTCTGGTTTCCAAGACTAAAGGGTTAAATATTCTTGAGGTGAACTTGTTGCTACAACGTTTCGTCTATGTCTGAAGTATTTATACCTTTTCCCAATGGCCATGCACAATCTGAGGTGGGGCATCCTGGTTGCATCCCACTGCTGCTCCAATCTCTCTCCAAAAACTGTACCTACTTTCTCACCTCTGTACAACTGGTCAATTGCTCTTAGAAGTGGGTGTCGGATTGGCGGTTTCAGAAAGTTACAACAATTGATGGATGCAGACCCCCTATTTTTGACATCAGACAAGTGTGGGAGTTTAAGATGTTCTTCAATGATATAGCAAGCTCTTGGTTTAAAGCATACTGACCCCTTAAAAAAGACAATAGTGACAGATTAACAGTAATCCTGATTTTTTGGTATTAGTAATGTTATGATATTTTGGGCATGACTGGTTGTGCTTTGGTAGATTTGGGGGTAATATGGTCTGAGGGAGAAATACTGTAATGTAGATGTTACATTTTTTTTGTGTCTCTCTGAAATTTGGAAACAGCCAGCCAAGTTCAGAAAATTATAATGCAGCCTTTAAGCATTAATCATGGTAACCAAAATGCTAGATGATAACTTGCCTCATATAACAAATATCGATATATTGGTTCATTTGAAGATGACTTAGTGGCAAATTCATCAGCAGCAGTTGCTTCTGCAAAGAAGAGTGCTGCATGGCTTCCTTCAAAAATGTATTCAGAGTGGTCAGGACCTGAGGTTGGCCAGCCAATATCTACTGTATGTAAAGGGAGAAGCTGATTCAACATTTTCCATGTTTTAATGTGGCATGATAATTCTGGGAAGCTGTGATGAGAAGTACGGGAATTTTCAGAAAGGAGACCAGTGTTTGACTTGTTGATTTTTCTTTGGTTGGAAAGAGAGAGGGACTAATATTTGACTCTTATTTTGAAAGCTGCTCCGTTCTCTTGCACTCATGCATGTGTATAAATAAGCATTTCTGTGGTTAGCTCACCTGTAGAATGTTTTGGTTCAACGTGTCTTATTGCCACAATAACTTTTCGTGTCCAATGTATACTAAATGTCCGCAATATGATTTCCTATGCAAGCTCCACCTAATCTTTTGACCTCAACTGCACTTTTTCCAGTTGTTAAAGGTGCAGTGTGTAGAATTTAGTAGCATCTAGCGGAACGGACTTGGCAGAAATTGAGTATAATATTCACGTTTTCATTAGTGTATAATCACCTGAAAGTAAGAATCGCTGTGTTTTCATTACCTTAGAATGAGCCCTTTATATCTATATAGGGAGCGGGTCCTCTTCCACGGAGCCCGCCGTGTTGCACGGCCATGTTTCTACAGTAGCCCAGAATGGACAAACTAAACACTGGCTCCAGAGAGGGTCTTTCGCGTTTTTCGCGAGTTTTGCAGCCACTATAGGTTCTCCTACACACTTGGAAGGGGAGGGGAAGGGAGGTATTCAGTTGGTTGCAATCTTCAACCTCACCACTAGATGCCACTAAATCCTACACAGTGGTCCTTTAATTGCTCTTCACAAACTTCACAACCTAAATTAGCCAATAATGAATGTTCAGGACCCAGTTTGCCCTTTTAAAATGTACACAGTTAATTAAGTGTTTGTCTGAAAGGTTTTAGGAAAATGCAAAAGAACAGAACTTCAATGTGTGCTTTAGCAATTATAGTGCCATCACTAATTCATCTCTTTTCTGGGTTTTGTAGCTGACTCGTCAGAGGCTTGTAGATGCAGATGGGATCATCAACCCTGGGGCTTTCTACATCTACCTAACCGCCTGGGTCAGCAATGATCCTGTGGCGTATGCTGCTTCACAGGCCAACATTCGCCCACACCCTCCTGAGTGGCTCCACGACCGTACCGATTCCATGCCCGAGACATCCCTTAGCAGTAAGTCAGAATGCCATAAATTCACAAAATATGGTAGAAATAGGAAATTTCAAAAAAATTGTTTTTAGCTCCAATAAATGAAGCATTTTGGTCATTTGGAAACGGTGAAGTCCATACATGGTGCAGTTCAACAAATTGCATTTACTAACTTCACACTGAAACTTTTGTGGGGCTCATTGGTCTCGTCTGTGACTTTTCTTAGGTTCCATAAGGCAGCTGCTACATGTGAGCAGTGTTTACCTCTTGTGGTTTGAGTTATTGCTCCTTGTCTGCCTCTTAGCTTTAAGTGAGGTAGTAGACTTTACTGTACCACTGTGGTGTGTGTGCATTTGTGTATGTGTGAGCTCAGGTTGCAGGGCCGAGAACCAAGACATGGCTCACTGTGGTTCTTCTAATGGTGCCTGTGGTGAATGCTATAATCCTGGCTACCATGGGGCCCTAGCATTACACACACACACGCACATACACACATGCACACATGCACACACACACACACATTATTAAAACTCAGTGACCCCAAACACTACACACACCCTGTTCTCATTTCCCTACCACACACACGGACTGTAACTCACATAAAAAAGTACAGTCATGTTGTTGTTTGATTCCAGCCTGTGATTTGGTACAAGTCAGGAAGTGCTCCACGGGGGAGGAAAATGATTGGATAACAAGGAAAGACTGGGTTTGGGTGGGTAGCACAATTGGATAACAAGCAGGAAGTCCTTTACAGGGGAGAATATGATTGGATAAGCAGCGTGAAGTGCTTGGCTGTGCGGGAGCCCCCCGGAGCAGATCTGTGTTGGCCGAAAGCCAACTAGTGTCCTAATGGAAATTTATAGTTGAGATTATAATGGGCCAAACCATGTTAGCAAGTGCTCCTGTCTGACCCTGCAGGCACTGTGAAATATACACATTCACACCAACACCAGCGAGTCAAAAAGTATATATTCTAAAGAAAATAGATAGATAGATGCATCAAATAAAAGAATAAATTGGTGAAAGTGGAGTTTCAGAGTAAATCTTTCGATCTCCCATGTGCAGCAATGTGTTAGTAATTACACTGCAAGCACAAATCTGAATGAATACGCTGTTTTGTCAGCAACAAATATGACTTCATAGCAGAGTGACAGGCAGGTATGCGTGTTTATGCATCTATATTATGCTTTATGTGATGCTGCTAAGTTTAGGGTGTGGTAATGGTGGTGATTCTGACATTGTAATTACCGCGAATCAACGTTAGCTCTGACACTCTGCTGTGTCTGGAACTGATAGGCCCTCATTAGCCAGGCTGGGCCACAGACTGGCTGGGTTTGAGTCAATGGAGCTCTGTTTCACACTGCTCCGCCCACACACACACACACACACACACACACACACACACACACACATACACACACACACACACACACACACACACACACACACACACACACACACTCGCCCACAGATGTAGCTGCTCTTGGAACAAGGTTGGATTAGGGAGGGAAAGCCTTGATATTGGTGGTTTGGCAGAATAGTCCAAAATGATTTCTGCAGATAGGCTAAATGATCAGAACCTAATGCTAGTTAATCAGAACAGACAAATATCATGTGCAGATGTCATCGTTGCCACTGATTTATCTGATTACTTCCTTAATGTTCCTCAATGATGAATTGAAATTTTACAATCCCAGACAAAGCTTTAGTGCAAAATCATTATCTATAGCTGTAAAATAGTATAAAATAATGTGGTGATCGTTTTTACTTCCAATAAATTGACCATCCTTTCTTTTTTTCTCCATTCAGTCCCGGCTGCTGAGCCCATCGAATACGCACAGTTCCCCTTCTACCTCAACGGGCTCCGGGAGACACCACAGTTTGTGGAGGCCATCGAGAGCGTGCGGGCCATCTGCAGCAACTACAGCCGGCAAGGCCTGCCCTCTTACCCCAATGGCTACCCTTTCCTCTTCTGGGAGCAGTATGTTAGTCTGCGCCACTGGCTCTTGCTGTCCATCAGTGTCGTGCTGGCCTGCACCTTTCTGGTCTGTGCCCTCTTCTTGCTCAACCCGTGGACCGCCGGCATCATTGTGAGTGTTGGTTAAAATATATACATATACATACATGGTTGATAATGGCCAAAGTAACAGAGATATATCCATAAACTACAAAGCATGTTGTGTCAGATGATTGTAGAAAAAGATACACATGTACACATGTACCTGCTCACTCGTTATTACCTACTTTTGATAACAATTTGCTGTTTTAATAAGGCAGAGATCCCAACTTTCAGTTATTAAATATTCCCTTTTCGTGCTTTCCTCCTTTTGTTGTTTTTTTTTTTTTTTTTTTTGGTTTTTCTGTGTGGTCCAGAAGGCATCTCAGAGAGGAGCATCAGAAAGGAGAAGGGGCTGCTGTGTGTTATTGTAGCCCCAGTCACTACTGTTTATCTTGTGCTGTTTTGTTAGGGCCAGTCTGTTTAGTCTAGTCCAACACTCCCAGACACCGATGTTGAAATAAATGGGGAGAGGACACAAAGTTGCTCGGGCAACTTGCTCCCACTCTAAACCTATAAAAAGTTTGATTTTATTTCCATCCACCAAACTCCTCTCCCCCTTTCCCTCCTTTCTCAAGAGGAGTTTCCAAGGATACACGCAAACACGCACACACACATATACACTTGTCCGCACACATACAGACATGTATATACTTGCACACATACAGCATGAATGTGTAAACACGCAGGTACATAATTCACACAGAAACACATACACACAGTGCTCTGGTTTTTCTCTCTGGTGGGTTGTATTTTATTACGGGCAGTGGCCAGGCCACCCGAGCCCTTAAACAGGGGAGGAGGGGACCTCATGTTCATCCTTCAGGCTTTACTAGTAAGATCAAAAGACAAGTTATGGAGAGGCGTCAAATTTAACCATTTGCTCTGTCTGGACCAGACCAGCCCTGTGATGTCAAACTCACAACCTCAAGCCCTTTCAAACCCTCTCAGCTATTTGCCCTGAAATCCATCTTAACCACATAGACAAACCTGTTTAAACTTTGTGTCTTGCAGATTGTGTCTTGATCCATATCCAGATTTCTGTTCACACTTGGCATCAGAGTTGCTCAAACCTGCATCCCTCATGAGTTGATTTCACTTGTCAATTGACATTTATTTTTATTTGAGGGAAAAGAAAGACTACTTTAAAAAAAACAATTAAAGATTTTAATCAAACGTTAGATTCTCAGTCATCCAGGTCACAGCACATCAAAGGCAATATTGGTGTTTTTTTTGTTGAAAGGCCAAAATTGAAAGTTTTCTTGACCAACTCTGGATGTTGCTTGAGTGATCAGGACCAAAAATGATTTCATGTGATCAGATCACCCAAGATGCACTTAACCATACAGTGAGAACAGAGCCAGAGATGCACATATACAGCACACACAAATGCTTGTTGACATACATGTACATACTCTGTGCTCGCTCACTTGTACTTATATGCACCCACACACATACACAGGGCTCCCTGCCCTGCCCACCTCAGCCCTCTTCAAAGGCTTTGGGCCCCATGTAACCTGACACCTGTCAGCTGATAATGGCATTTACTCCCAGCTCCTGTCCCACTCTGCTCAAGAGCTTCTACACACACATATTTCTCCCACATGTATGGTTACTACTTAATACATCTGTAAGACAGTGGCAATATACTTGAGGATGATATACATTTTCACTATCTGCCAAATACAAATACAGGTCACTGTACATTTACACAGTAGATACAGTGAATAATAATTTATTTATCATCCTATATTGTTTATAGAAGATTGTTTCCATTTATGGTCATTTGGCCCTCAATGCTTGCATGTGTTTTTCAGCTCTGTCATATTATCCAATCAGAGAAATGTGCATTATAACATTAGTCAGTGTGCAGATGAAGTGTAAAGAGCAACTTTTTAATGCTTGGGAACATAAAATATTTGTAAAAATGAGTTTAAACAGATCTGTTCCTTTGGAATTGGTTCAAACTGCTCTACTCGTCTTTATATGGATCATTAAAAATGGTACAAACCAAAACTGTGAGACAATTGACTGTTTGAAATTTGTATATTACAGATACCTTATGCACCCTGCACATTAACTACAGTATTTCTCTTCTGTTCTGTAGTTAATGGATTTTCTGTATGTACAAACAATACTTTTTATATTGATTTATTAACCAACTTGCATGCTAACAGAAGCTCCCCCTCTCTCTTAAGGTGTTGGTGCTGTCTCTCATGACTGTGGAGCTGTTCGGCTTCATGGGACTGATGGGAATCAAACTGAGTGCCGTCCCTGTGGTCATTCTCATCGCCTCTGTGGGCATTGGAGTGGAGTTCACCGTCCATGTGGCCCTGGTAGGCATACATATACTGATACAAATAAGATAAATAAAATAATCACGGTCAGTGTGAGACTCTCACTGTCTTATCTTAAATACAATGATATTAATTGTTGGCACAATTTTTCAGCTGCCGGAATTTAAGTTTAGATGGTTTTGGAATCAGGGAGCCCCTCGAGAATGAGACATAAAGTGTGTGTTTGTGTGTGTGTGTTGTAGGCGTTCCTGACAGCCATAGGGGATCGTCACAAGCGGGCAGTGCTGGCACTGGAGCACATGTTTGCGCCAGTGCTTGACGGAGCCTTTTCCACCTTGTTAGGTGTCCTAATGCTCGCAGGCTCTGAGTTCGACTTTATCGTCAGGTGAGTACAAAATTGAACCTTATAAGAAAATGCTTAGCAGGAAAAAGGTTCATACTCTCATAAACGTAATATATAACTTCAAACGATTGCTCATACAAAGGTTATCGTATGGCGTCTATGTGGCGTCAGTAGACCATTGAGACCATGCCTCAACCTGTATGTCACACAGGAATCTACCTGAGACACCAATCATGCATGAAGGCCGCTCTCTTCCTCCATTCCCTCCCTCAATCTCTTTCTTGTCCTCCACCCGTATCTCCCTTTCGAACTCCCTCTTTGTAACCCTCACCCCTTTTCCAGCTACCAGTGACATGCCTGTTTCTTTTTTTTTGTCAATTTTTCAGGGCTTCCTCTCCATGAAACTTCATAAACAAGGCCTTTATCTTTCTACACCCTCCCCTCCCCTCCCCTTGTGTCTTTTCTTTCATCTTCCTCTTCTCCCCTTTAGTGTCTCTCATGCTTGACATTTTAGGAGAAACCAGGGGAAGGATGGAGAGTTGAAGGTCAGGAGAAGGAGGAGGAAGAGGGCTGGGGATGTAGACAGAGAAGCAGAAGGAAGCAAAGTGAAAGAGAGTTAGAAAGAAAGCAGGAAAGTCCTCTGACTTTTGCAATCTCTTTCAGCTAGTTTAACTGCCCTCGCTAGACATTTATAAGCATGGGAAGGAGTAATGGGGTGGGGGGCAAGAGGGCAGTTGTGGAAAGATGGGAGAAGTGGAAATTAAAACTGACACACTGTGGGGGCTCTGCGTCTGTGGTTCCTTTTGTGTGTGTGCACTCTTGTAAGCATCAGTCAGAAAGGTAGCGACCGACTGCCGTAAAAGGGAGGAGAATTAATGATTCTGTCCATTCTCAAGCATGGAGTATTATGAGAAGTTTCCAGTGAGCTCAGTGAATAATTCAAAGTCTCTTATGGTCTTATGTGGCTACATATGACCACAATCTTAGTAGCTGCTAGATGAGGTAGCCGTATAATTTGGTTGACCTGCTCCTTTAAGGAAAGGGAGCACTGAAATCCATGTGATCTGCAAACACACAAACTCTGTCATGTGCACAGGCATGCACTCATACACACACAACCACAGAGTCACACATAGCCCCTGTAATATACACACACACCAACCTGCTCCCTGACCTTGTAACCATGGGGGTCAATAATGGCGTGCCTGCCAGTGAGGCCTATAGACCTTCTCTCCTCACCTCCAGTGGTGTGCTCTGGTTTCTGGCTCAGTCCCGGGCCTCCATTTAAAGGTTCTGCTGTTGTCTGAGCAAACAAAGCAGCGCCCCAAGACGGTGCAATAACAACAGGCCCAGCTCGTATTTTTCTGCTTGCACTGAAAGAAATGTTTCCCTGACTTTCCCCGTCAGCCCTGTGAATGTTTTCACTCTAAACAGCCCGACAGGGCACTCAGCCTGGTATGTGGGCTGCACACATGCATGTGTACGTGTGTGTTCGTATATGTGTGTGTATGTGTCCGAAGGTGACATAGCGTTTACCTCTCTTGGTGTGTATGGAAATGTTAACCGTAGTGATGACACTATTATTTCAGTTACACTAACAGAAACAGTTGTTAAGATTAAGATGAAGGTAGATGAAAGATGCATGGATGGGCTTTAAATATTGTATATCTATGATATGTGTCTGTGGGGAGAGCGAGTCAAAGGTCAAATCATTTGTACACGCTTACAGTGCCCATTTACCTCCAGTATACTTTCAAACATCAGTAAATACAGACTTTCAGTACAAGTGCCATTATACTCTCGGCCATGGATTTGGTTTGCAAGTTGCAGTGAGATGATGCTGGAAATAAATCCAAGCTGTGAAATCCAACCTTACTAAATAATAACCCCTTTCCTTTCATTAAAATCTTCTCAAATCCATCCATCATGTTTGGGACGCAATCAGGCATAATGAAAGCCAAGTAACAGAGAATAATTTACTACATTCATGAACTTGATTCAGAGGGTGTTTTTTTCATGGAATCGATTCATCTTGTGATTGTCAATACATCTAACCTAAGTAACGCTGGCATAGTACTGCCAAGTTACCTCTGGTCTCTCTGCAGGCTCTGGTTTTTTGACTCTGTTGCTGTGTCAACCTCTGTGTCATTTTCTGAGAGTAAATTCAAGAGGGAAAATAAGAGATTTTAATGAGGCCTGATGTATGAAACTGCATTTGAGAAATGGGAGGCAATATAAATCAAGAGGGATATAAAATGCTACAGGCTGGATCTTAACAACTTTATATAATGAGGTGTTCAGTAATTTTTTTTTTCTGAAATGTGAATTTAATGTTTTGAAATAGAACTCACATGGTCTATTTTAGTGTTGAGCAGCAGAAGTGTGTTTACGAAAACTCCCAAACTCACATATACATGCATATTTAGTCACTTTCCATCTTGATACACAGACACAGTGTGCTAATGTTATGTAGGTGAGGCCACCCGTGCTGATTAGACAAGGACCAACCTGCCTTCCTGCACACAAGAGACTTGAGATTTCCTGAATAGCTAAAGCTTTATAATAATAAAGATATAAACAATCATACACAGGGATTAGTTATAAATGTGCATTTAGTCTGATGCCCATCTGCACAGAATTCCAACCGGCATCAACAGCATCTGCATCTCAGTTAGCCCACCGTTGCACGCACCCCCAAGCACATACAAACAGGTTAGTCAAGAGTCAGGCAAAGGAGTTCATAGTTCATCAGTGTGTCCCCTGATAACCTGAGAGCTTCCACTGGAGAACCAAGTGAGGAGGAAAGCCTTCCCTAATGGAGGGAGCTGGATTGGTGAGGGAGAGAGAGAGAGAGAGATGGGAGGGGGGTTTAGAGTGGAGATTGGGGGGTCTTACCTGATACATTGGAGATTTAATTAGACGGAGGGGATTGTGGAGTGGCCGGGAATTTCACAGGGGCTTAGCTGGAAAGAAGGGAGAGAAAAGCGAGGCAGAGAAGAGAGAGGAAGAAATAAAAGAGAGGGAGAGAGGCCAGGGAGGGGTGGCGCTCTGAGGGTCCCCTTCTCTTCTTCCTAGACTAAATTGTTTAAATTCTATACCCTTCACTTCATTTGTTTGCTTCTCCCTCTCTCTTTTTTAGAGCCGGAGAGGAGAGAGAGGCCCCTGTCCTCTTGTGCACCCCCCCCCCTCCCACCCCCCAACACCCCCAACACCCCCCTCACCCGCCTCTCCTCTCCTCCCCCCTTTTTTACCCTCCCTTACCCCTTACCCCCCCTCCCTTCACATTCCTCACCGCTTTGTTTTCTCCATGTTTGCTTATACACCACACACCCAAGAGAGAGTACCCTCGCCCCCAATAACCCCCCACCCCCTCTTATTTTTTTTTTTTCTTTACTCCCGTGCCTTTGAATTAACCAGCTCTGGCTAATTATGCTTCCCCTTTCTTTTCTCTCTGCGGCTTCTTTAAGATTAACCCTCTTTAGCAGGACTTAGAAACACATAAGGTACATTTCTGTTTTGCTCATAAAAACCACAGTGCATGCCTGCCTGTCTGTGGGGGGTGTACATATATATGTGTGTGTGAAAGTGTGTGTGTGGGGAGTGGCCGTGTGTATTTATGGAAGTATTATTTCGGGCATGTGTAATGGTTGATCTTGCACATGTCTCCCCACGTCTAAATCTCTGTGGTTAACGCAGGTATTTTCTTTGCTTCTTCATCTGCCCTGTTTCTCTTCTTGTCTGTCTGTGTTGATCTTTGTGGGGGTTTTTTGTTCCCGTCAAGAAATTTCTCCATTTTCAACTAGCCACGTTTGCGATATCTGATATTTTTTGTAAATGTTTTGATGTTGTATCACAGTGGAAGGAAAAAAAAAAAAGTTGTGCATGCAGTGTGTGTCACTTTGTGTTATGTGTTTTGTTTACATTTATCCCTGATATTTAAGTTTATGTATGTTGAACTGTTTCTTTGTGTATGTCGTGTGTTGCAGGTATTTCTTCGCAGTGTTGGCCATCCTGACAGTTCTTGGAGTACTGAATGGATTGGTCCTTCTACCAGTATTACTGTCATACTTCGGGCCCTATCCAGAGGTAAGATCTCACATATACAATACAAATACAACTGCCTCTGATGCAATATGTCTCTCTTTAGCTGGTACAAGGCCTTCCTCAATTTTTTTTGGAGTAGAGAAATACAAATCACTTACTGCTGCCTCCTCACCTTCTCTTCTAACCTCTCAGGTGTCTCCGGTCGATGGTCGTAGCCGGTTACCCACCCCATCCCCAGAGGCCCCACCTCACGTGGTCCACTTCTCAGTCCGTCCTCACCATACCACCGCCGCCAACACCACCACCTCTGGTGCAGCTTCCGACTCGTCAGACTCAGAGTACAGCTCCAACGCCACAGTGTCTGGTATCAGTCAGGAGCTGCAGAACTACAACCTGCCCTCACACAGGGGACCAGCTAGAGCAGAGGAGCAGCAGTACCACCTCCAGACCAGCAGAGGCAGAGCAGTCAGGACAGAGGAGGAAAGGAGAGCAGGATCAGGGCATAGGCGTTCAGCCAGACAGCCTGGCCCTCCAGCCTACACTGTGTCCTCGGTAAGAAAATATCCGGCTTGTGTTGGATGCATGATTCTCTAATTGTAGCTTTTCTCTTGTTTCTTATATTATATAAATAAACCTTTTACTGTTTTGCTCTACAGTCGGTCACCTCTCAGGGTTGTGATTCTGGGCCCCAGCCTGGGGCTACTCAGCGCAACAGCAGCAGGGACCCCAAGAGCCAGCTGCACTGGCAGGCCCCGCCCCCAGCCCGCCCGCGCATGGACGCTTTTGAAACTGCTACTGAGGCTGGGGGCCATTATGGCTCACATGGCCATAGAGAACACTCAGCAGGCCACAGAGCCCGCTCTTCCCACAACCCACAGCCTAATCACCACCTCCCGCACCAGCCCAACCCTACCCCTTATTGCCAACCCATCACCACGGTAACAGCGTCAGCCTCAGTCACTGTCGCCGTACACCCTCCCCCCTTGTCCAACCAGAACCCCTCCGCTTCCTCTTACCCAGGATACACTGCAACGGACAGTTACTGCCCATCGGGGCAGGAGGAGCCAGAGCCTGCCTTCCAGGACCCACATGTGCCACAGGACACCCACACAGGCACCAGAGGAGCCAAGGTGGAGGCCATGGAGCTCCAGGATTTGGAGTTTGAGGCAGCTGAGAACAACAGTGGCAGACGGGCTAGCTGAGGTGAGCTTTCAAGTACTGCAGTAGATCCTCATCAATTAAGTTTGACACACTCAAGCAAAATCTGTGCCATCATGCCATCAAGTACTGACAATACAATCTCCTTTTTGTTTCCAGTTGTGGAGAACAGAAGTGTAATGGCCAAAGATGGACTCCTCTGTATTACTAAGCAGCTAACCCGGCCTGACCCAGCTCAACATAGCCCAGCCTGGCTCGTCACCGGCCCTAAGCAGCGAGACACTCGCCAGTGTTTCCGTCATGGTGCTCATTCTTACTGTAACCCAGTGGACTATTGTCTTAGATATTTCTATCTATATTTAAAAGATGTATACATATGTAAATATGAAAAAGTAGCTATAATTTTAGGAGCTGTACAACTCCTCATGTTAACAGACTGGGGCTGCCATTTTATATGGTGTGTGTGAGTGTGTGTGTGTATGTGTCTCTGTGAGAGAGAGAGAGAGAGAGGGAGAGAGAGGGAGATAGATCTCTGATTACTGTTCACTCATCTGTGGATCTGTGCCATTAGGAAGCTTCATCTAAACAAGAATACCTGTCAGCATTCACTGTTGCTGCTCAAAATATTTTTTAAATAATATACATTTATAACTCTATGCAAATGTCTCTTTAAACAAAAGAAGTGATCTGTCTGTGTGTGCGTGTGTTTGTGTGCGTGCGTGTGTGCTTGTGTGTGCGCGTGTGTGTGTGTGCGTGCGTGTGTGTAGGTATGGGCTGTATGATGTGAAACAGCCCCATTATCTTCTGGCTTATACATCAGATACATCCTCAGACTAACATTTACACTCATTGAAAACATGAGGGAAATTGTTAGAATTATCAAACAGGGCTTTGGTATATATGTGTTTGTATGTGTGTGTAAATGTGTGTGTGTTTATTATTGTACAAAGGTACGCATGTTAAACTATTACTTTTTATCACAAACCTGTGGTAGTTATGAAACAATTACTGTTTAACTTGACACGCTATGCGTGCTATTTAAGATGAGCAGATATGAAGAAATTTTAAAAGCTGGTTTTTTGTTTCGTTTTGTTTTTAGTTATCGCCTCTGCATTGGAACCTGTTTCTGCTCTCAGCTTTGTATCACTGTCTGTTAGGCTGCTCTCTGGTTGTATTTTACTGTAAGAGGTTATGTATTGTTTAACCTTAGCAGGCTCAAAACAGGTTCTGTCTCGTTAACTGAAACGCGAGCAGTCAACCCACCTCAGATACTCACTGTCATTACAGGGACGTTCACATTACTGATTCTGGAACAGGGTCAAAACGGGGCACTAACTCTGCACCCTAAGTGGCTTTGTCGAGTGGATAAGCTAAAGCTCAGACCGTATACTGTACAACCCGATTCAACATGGCACTTGACTGCATTTAAACTTCATTCACAGGAATATCTCTCCTCAAGTAGCTCTTTATTTCTGTCCAACCAATAAGCTAGCCCATGCAGCCTGCTAACGGCTAAGCCCTATATGGCCTGACAATGTCCTCTATGTGTCACAGTGTATATGTGTGTATAAATGTTTGTGTGTGTCCATCCTTACTCTGTCTCAGCTCTCCTGTAGTGACAGTAAAGACAACTGGCCCCAATTTGGCCTCAGCTGTCCCCACTGACCTCAGCTCATAAAAATCCACAACATAACGCCATGATACTAATTGGACGTCCCCCCTCAATTGCCAAATGGCGCAGCCCAGAGCCTCAGGGGTCAGAGTGCACACCGCCAGCCCCTTTTCTCTTTCAGCAATGGCCAGTTTATATCTGCATGTCTATGTCAGCATGCATACCTGTAACCCTCCCCAACTACTATAAACCCTCCTCAGTTCCAGACACCTTACACCCCATCACTCACCCCCTCCGCACCTCTTTTTGCCTCCTCTTTTACACTCTCACTTCCTGTTGAACACGTGTAGCTCTTAACGTCTTCCTCCATCCCAGAAGTCTTTGCAGTTTTCCTCCCTCTGTCCACCATGTTACGTCAGCTGCTTGCATGAAATAGGTTGTTCTGTTTGGTTTTTTTGTTTTGTTTTTGTTTTTGTTTTGTTTTCTCCCAATGTCACATTGGCAGTAGCGGAGAGAATCATAGCTGGCAACTATTTTATTCATTTTTTTAAATGTCTTTTGTTTGTTTTTGTTTTCAACGTTCAATTGCGATATTTATATTTTTGTAATATAAAATGTGTTGTTTTTTTCTTTCATTATTGTTGTGATGCCAGTGGATAACAAATGCAGGGATTTTTATGTCTATTGAAAAAAAACACTATTACAGTTTAATGTTTTTACATTAATGGAGTTTGATCTGTATAAAGTGCTTACTAATGTTAAATAGGAAAAAAGAGTATATAACATTTTACACTACAGGTCTCATCATAGCTCTTAGAGGATTTTAAAAGGAAAAAAAAATCAGTGGTTCTTCCAGACTGCCATTTTGGTCTCGGTTGGCGTGGATGTATGCTGTTTTCAGTTACAAAGATAAATGTATGCCATATAATTTATTTATATGAAAATTTATTTTTGTAGTGTACATAGTAGTTGTCAAGGTATTTGACAGAAGTATATTTTTAAAGAGTTTATATGTAATGATATACCATAACAGAAAAAAAAACCTTAAGGTGCACACTTTCATTGCTAACTGTCTTGTGAGACAACATCGACACCTCCCCTTCAGTATTATGTTCCGATCCTTGGAGAGAGAAGTCAGACAGCTGTTTCTATGGGTTTGTCAAAGGCTAGCCATGAAAGTAGAAAATTGTACTAGCTCTCTAAATATTAATGTTCAAACACTGATAGAATTCTAACAAATAAAAATATTATAACTTATTTGTCTCTTTGTTCATAACTTTAATAAATGGAATCTTTAAAAAAAAAAAAAAAGATTGCTTTGGTCTGACTCTGAGTTGATGGTTTCAAAAGGGTTTTGTGCTTGAAAGAATACTTTGACATTTTGAGAAATACTTATTTGCCAAGAGTTAGATGACAAGATTGATACCACTCTCATGACTCTATGGGAATTATGAAGCTACAAATCCACCTATCAGCTGCTCTAAAGATGACTAATATCTCTCACATAGTATCTTATTTGTTTAATGTGTGCAAACCAAAGTGTAAAATCCAAACGTTACTGTGTTACAGGGTTATGTATTTTAACTGAAGTGTTAAATACATTTTTATACTTCAGTTTTTGGGCTGATTACAGGCATGAAACTGGTATTAATCTTCCCATCTAACTCTCCTCAAAATGTCAAACTATTACTTTAATATCAGACTTTAAATTCCACATATACTTCATACACACCTTTACAACTCTGTCATAAAGCAGGTCTTGCAATAAAGAGATGGGTTTTACACAGTTTTACATAGTGACAGGCACTGCAAACATCACCTCCATACAAGTCAAAACATTTCTGGTATTCCCTATTAAGAAAAGCTACAGGTAAACATGACCTCCTCTACCTCCCTCCCTCCCTCTCTCCACCCACCTCCCTTCCCTCCCTTAGTCCTGCAGTGTACTCTGACATCTGGTCTGGAGCCCTGCAGCCCTCCCCAACAGCCCACCCAGCTCCGCCCCTGCACCCCCCACCTCCACTCCCTGTTCGGTATGATTTTGATTGACAGCTTTATAGACTGCAAGGAAATTGGTTGTAGTTACAATACAGCTGGCCTGTTCGGAGTAATGAAAAAGGGCATGTGGCCTTGAGCTTGCAGCACTGATGGTGAGAGAGGGAAAGCGCCTTGTCAACTGCATGGGTGGTAGCTATTTATTCTCGTACTCAAGGGTTATAAGAGAAGGTTTTCGACTCGGCACCGTGCAGTTACCATGCAGCTAAAGCATTTTGATAGCAATGCAATTAAACCTTTTCTATTGCAACACATTTCTGCAATGTAGATGGACACTGTTTTGCAAATATCCAGCTGTGTCCTCTCTGTTGTTCAAATAGAGGATCACTTTTCCCAAGCAACAAGTTCAACCTGAACCTCACAGAGGATGAGGAACTCACTGACCCTGGATCAGCGGTTACAGGCAGGCAGCAGGCATGTCATTATATTTTAAAGCCAATAAAGGAAGACTACTCTGCTGCATGCCGTCCAACCAGTGCAAAGAGGCAGCCTGACATCTTACAAATGACAGGGTGTGTTTGGAAAGCTGGGTGGCTGGGTGTTGTATGTCATGTTTTGAACTTTTCTAACTTGAGTTGACATTTTTAGTCTGTTGCTCAGTGAGAAAGCACAGCAAAGGTTAAGGCTGGTACAGGTGTTGTCCAGGCAGATCTTAATGTGGCAGTCAAAAACCAGATTTAGGTTTTGGAATTTGGAAAATGTCTCATCGCCACTATCTGCTTTCAATTCTTTTTTTTCATGTAAATTTGTTTCGAGAACTTATATTTTCACAAAAATAAAAACTGTGGATTAATCCATGGATGTTCATCCAGCGCATCAGTGGATAACAGTGCTTGAAAAATTGCTGAAAGGTGAAATATCTGTGACCACCCCATGGTTGTTTGTAGGTGACATGGTTCATTGAGTTCTAATGTTGTTAAGGTCTCTCTCACCAGCACTCCCCTCATCTGCTGTGGGACCCCAGGTCACCAAACTAACACAACCCCCTCCCCTGGCCCTGCCTTACCCTTTAGCCCCCCTCACCTCTAGCCTTCTCACACACACACACACTCATAGTTGCCCTCAGAAGTGGAACGGCACATATTGTGAAGAGTGCTTCATTCAAACTAACGAGCACCAGGTTGTTAATGAATGAGTGTTTCCTGTACCTGTCCTCTCAGCCAACAGAAAGGGGGGGTGGGGGGGGAGAAAGATGGAGGGAGGACGAAAGAGGAAAAGAGAGGAGGCAATTAAGAAGTTCCTTCTCTCTTGGACTAATGGACTGTTCAGCCGTGGCTCTCTGCCCAGACTGGGTGACAATGGAGCGGATACGTATTGTGCAGCAAAGCTTTTTTTTAAAGTCTTCCTCCATTCATTAATTTCTTTACTTGTGTTTCTTTCTAACTTCACGCGCTGTTTTATCTCAAACCTACATGTGCAAAGGAAATTATTGATTCCTCTGTTCCAGTCCTTCTTTTCTGTCCATCTGTCTCCCTCCCTCTCCCTCTTTCCTTCCCTCACTCGTTCCCTGAAAGGCTTGTCCATCATCACCTGTCGGCAAAGCTAAATAAGTGTATACCCTCCTCTACATGAATGATTGCTCTGTTGACATGACTGCATGGGACACACACATACACACACACCCGCACTCCTGCCAGATCCAGGGCCAGATTTACACATTCTTTATAAAAAATGGAGTTTAAGAATAAATCTGGAGGAAGCATCACATGGCATGTTGATACAACTCCAGATCCAGACGAATGGGGGTTATGCCTTTGAGACCTCACAGACACCTTGAAAACCATTCAACTTCAGATTCGTGTTTGCTTCTGTGTGCGTGTGCACGCATGCGCGTGTGTGTGTGAAATTATATGCATACGAACAAGCTCTGTTTGCCAGATTGACATCAAAGCTGCTTGAGTTTTCCAAATGCCAGACTTGAGTGACAGCAGTATTTTATACAACACTTGTAGTTCCATTTCCAGGTCTCCTTGCATGACATACGCCATTTTCAACCATTCATAAATCTGATTTAATGTGACACACTGTTGTACAAATGCAGGCATGGTTTAGCAAATTAGTAAATCAGTCCTGCACGTCTCAGATTGTAAATACCAGCCTGATCATACCTAACGACTATAGATAACACTTTAGGGCTAAACAGAACAAATCACTGTTCTAGTACTTGCATCATCAAACTTAGGTGTGTAGAAATAGTGTCATTAGTATATCTTTGAATCAAGAAATATATTGCAGGCATTTTTTGTATTTAAATGTAAACTTTGCTGTTTTAACACAATATTAGTTACTGACCTTTTTTTGGTTATGTGAGCTTCAATGGATTGTTAGATTGATACCAAGAGTGTGCACTGATTTTACTCATCAAAGTCTGTTTACAGTTCTTGGGAAGTACTACATGCAAAACAATAAAGTTGTGTAAAGTCTCTAAAGGCTCCAGATGGCGGGAGCTCCGCAAAATCTGATAAATTGCCTCGAGTGACATAATTTGAGGCTTAAGACCACAAGTTTGAAAATGAAACAAATCTGGGTATATGAAGTAAGAAAGAAGTGAGGTTACCAGACCTAGTTCTCTGCCTCTCTGCCTGATGCTAGTGATTCAAAGCTAGAATAGCCACTACTGGCGTAACACCTGAATCTCCAACCAAACTGTCTGCGGTTGAGTTGCACTGTTGGTAATGCAGGCACCAGGAAAAAGAGTGCGTGGAATAAAAAAGATGGTATTTCTGGTTCTGCTGCATCAATTTTGATTTCATTCTTTGGATTATGTCCATTGTTCAACTCCTGTGGCAATGTTATAGAAGTGCAATGCTAAATCAGTGGAGCACACTTTTAAGTATCAGACTACAGCCAGGACATGGTTAGCTTAGCTTAGCATAAAGACTGGAAGCGGGGAGGGGGGGGGGGCAACTCTGTCCAAAGATAAGAAAAAATCTGCCTACTAGAGCCTAAATTTTATTTAAACTCCTCATAAAACCACAACATTTCTGAATGTGTATGTGTCGACATTTTTTCAACTTTGGATAGAGCCAGGTGTTTTCCCCGGTGTTCATGCCAAGCTAAGCTAATCTGCTGCTGGCTCAAGCTTCATATTGATGTACAGCCATTTTCACTGAAGATGACGAACAGACATGAGATTGGTATCGATCTTCTCATCTAACTCTCAGCAACAAATCAAACAAACGTACCTCCCAAAATGTCTAACTACTTAAGAAAATAATACAGCTTATTTCCATTCTATTCTATTCTATTCTGTGAGCAGTTTCTTGGTGGGTGGTTTGGGCGGGTTTTGGTGCCGGTGTTCAGTCCCACCCAGGGACCCGTTTGACTTGGCTGGCTGTTTTATCTCCCACAGAGGGAGTGCGTTCTTCCTACAAGACCGATCCAGAAAAATGTGAGGTCCAAGTCTCCAGTGGCCAGACTTACATAAGCTTAGCGTTAAAGCTCAGTATTGCAGACTGCAGGGCTGAATATCAAGAAAATAGCCCTTATGAGAATGACATGTTAGAAATATGCTTGGCATTTGACATATTGGACAGAGAAGGGATGCACAGTATGAAGAGGCAAATTCACAGTGCTGGATGTGTGTTGCAAGAGCAGGCTCGGCATCTATTGTCTCTTTCCCTTCTTCTGTCTCTGTATGTCTGAGAATCATTATAGTTGGAATGCAGCTTTCTGAAATCAGACATCTAATGATTAGTGAAGATGAGAAGAAAGAAGAAGTCGATGGATTCAAGGAATAATCATTTGAGAGGATGTGTTTAGAGAAAGTTATCAAATATGTAACTGGAAGTTGCCTTTGACATAAATGTGCACTAGTATTGTATTTTAACAATTAACATGACAAAACAATAGTTATATTCCCCGGATCCTAATTTTTTTTCCTCATATTGAACACAAATCTTCTGCGTATGATTGTATTCTAAAATTGATACATAACATTTTGGATCAAAACTTTGTTTTTTTTTTATAGACAAGCATCCTGTTATTCACTCATGACATGAGTGTCTGATCTCCACAAGACCTTTGTTGAGCACATTTTCTTACACACTACAACAGCTCTCCAGGAATCCTACGAGAGAAGAGTGAGAGAAGACAAGCGAGGGAGACAGAGCAGTGTAGCGGGTCCAAGACAGCGAGGGAACCACATCCAATTCTTATAAACAGCTGACATGATTCACTATGCATTCAGCACTGTTCAAAGGCTTCTGCTGCAAGAGAGGTCCACCTACAGAGCCAAAGATTGTATCTCTCTCATAGTCTGCAGTAAAAAGCTCAAGAAATTTGCCAAGATTATTATTACTTTTGGCTGTTGTTGCTGCATTCAGACAATACTCTAAACTAAATGCTGATGTGCGAACATTTGTAGTATTTTTCTCCAACTTTCACGGCTTCATATTTCCTCTTTTCGGTGCAGATTCAGACCACCCTATACTCGAGCTCAGAGATCTAAGGCCTGAATTAAATTAGTTAATTTTGATATAGACAGAACAGAGGATAGAATTTGCCAAGGGTGGATAGAAAGAGAAAGTGAGTAAAAGAGAAAATGAAGTAAAAAGGTGTAATCAAGTTGTAGAGAAGGGGCAGAAAGATTGGTGAGTAAAGACAGATGGAAAACGGAGGGAGGAAGAGAGTGAAGGGGGGTGGGGGGGGGGATGGTTGATGGTGGATGGGAGTAGCCGTATGAGAGTAATTATAATGACTGATGTTGTTTACTCCCATTTCCCCTCGCATCATTTATTCTGTGAAGGTGGAAAACCCACCCACTCTTTCTTTGCGTTACAGACGAGCGCTACAGAGCAGTGCCAAGCCATGTCATAATCTCTCCTCTTCCGCTAATACTGGAAGCATTTATCCTGCCCTCGGCTTCTCTCCTTCCACCCTCCTTCACTTTCATTCTGCTTCCATCGGACCTCTCTCTTTTTGTCTTTCTTTTTACTTTCCACTCGCCTTTGTTTCTATCCGTCTCCCTCCCAGCTCCGTCTTTCCATCCATCCTTTTGTTTTCATTACTGCTGTGTTGACACGGCTGTGTGCGACTGCTGTGATTGGGCCTAGCACATGTAAGACGTTAGCATGATGTACGGCCGTTTACACTGAAAATGACAAACTGAGGTTGGATGCTGTCATCCTTTCTTCCTTTTGTTTAATGTCGTCGTAGTGGCATGTACACACACACACACACACACACACACACGCACATGCGCTCAGTCACAGACACACACCAGATGAACACACACCACCCACCTCTTTGTTTAAACTATGCTGTTTGTCTTTGCCAGAAAACATGCAACAATGTATGGAAACAGATGCATCATCTTAAGACGCAAAGGGGGAGCAGAGACAGAAAGAAACCAACAACTAAATATTTTCACCTGTGTCTGGGATTGTTGAGTGAATACATGATTCTGCAATGCCAAACAAAACTAGAGCATATGATTTCACATGTCTCTAACACTTTTCTGAAACTTTTCTAACACTTATACTTAAAGGTTGTGGGGTCATAAACTGTGAGTCATAAAAGAAAGGAGAGTGGGACAAATGATTAAAAGTACAGTAAAGCTGAGGAAGGTCTTTCTTTGGTGATAATGGTAAACACTTTGGAATCTGGATGAGGAGAGGAGAGGAGAGGAGAAGAGAGGAGAGGAGAGGAGAGGAGAGGAGAGGAGTGGAGAGGAGAGGAGAGATATTTTTTAAAACTTCCATCTGTGCTTATTGATTCTGGCACCATGACAGATGCCTAATGAGGAACAGGGCTGAAGCAGAGCTCCGAGGACCCCAGAGGGAGGCTCAGTCTGAATCAACACACAGACACATGCACAGAAAATATACATAGAGATATGAGCACATACACACAGAGACTCATCAAATGAGTTTATATAGTATTCACACACCACACAGAGAATGATAAAATAGATGTCACTGATATTCACTAACAATGACCTCCACTGTCTGACTGGAGCTCTTTAAGGTTCTTTTTCAGTTCTTAATGAGGATTCAAGATGACTTATACAATACTTCATTGCCATATTGACTTGGTTAACTTAGGTCTTGCTGAGCTCACTTTGACAAAAAGACTAAACAAATGGACACATATGGATAAAACCAATCACAGAATGTAAACATGTGAGATAAATAATGAGTAAAATCCACCACATAGGATAAGTATTAAAAACAGTTTCCGTGGTACTGATAAGGTCGAACAACTAAAGACTGCAGTCACTTATCTGTATTTCACCCAAGACCTTGAATACTGTAATAAAAGACTGTTGAGACAGAGTGAAATGATTACAGTGAAGTGAGAAAGGCTCATTATTACAACTAATTTCTTAATTTCTTGACTGTGGCATCTCTGAATTAGTTCCTCGAGTGCAAAAATACTGACACACATACACACACACACACACTGCGAAACATCTGAAACAGTTCAAATAAGCAGCAGTGCTATGAGTAATTTCTTTCATATCTCTATGTGTGTCATATATTTACTCGGAGTATGTGGTGTATCTGTTTCGCCACTGATGAATCAATGCAAACTTGTGGCTCTGGAAACCAACCCTTTCACACATACATACACACACACTCAAACAGAGACATGATTGGAGGGGAAGCTGTCGGAGAAGGATTTTAGAGCAGGAAGTGTGTAATTATCGTGGACAGAGGGGCAGATAGATGGATGTGTGTGTGTTTAACACTCCCACTCAATTTCCCTGCAATCTACTGGACTAATAGAAAGCAGGTGTGTCTATGTGTGTGTATGTGTGTTTCTGTTCAGTGTACGTGATTGTATGAATGCACATTTACGTATGTGTGTACACATGTGTGTGATACAGTATGTCATGGTAAAAATGGTCACACAGCTCTGGTATCGGGTTGTTGAACTTGGAAAATGAATGAGTGACAGGGACAAAGTTGTGTTAGGGGCCAACTCATTGACAATTTCAGGTCAAGTTGAGTCCTCAGGGGCCCGATATAGAACTGCTTTTAGTGTTGCAACACTGCAAAAGAACAGGGACACTTCAAACTGTGCCTCTGTTCTTCTGTTTGTCAAACTGGTGGCCTGAAACTAATAACTCATACAACAAAGAGTAAGAGACTAAAACATTTTCTCTGTTTACAGCTAATCAGCCATTCAGAATACGAAATAAAAAAGGCTGTTGAATCTTTCTAATAACTTGAAGACAAAATGACTAACTTCAGAATAAGTTATTTTATGTGACAGCTGCTGGAGTTTCATTGGCGATGATTTTCTTACTGACTGATTGCAAAATGTCAAGTCACAGCTGGTTCTCTTCTTACTGGTTGATTACCAGACTGTAGCAGGCAGCTGAGTTATATGTAACCGCCTGTAATCAGAGGGTGTACCGGATTAATCTGCAGAACACACACACATACACACACTCTTACAGTTGGAAAGCACAACATAAATTCATTCGTATATAAAATAAATAAAACTTGCAAGGGTCATATGAACAGCTCCCAAAAAGTATTCATAATTGTGAATGTGCAGTTTGCAGTAAATACAGCATGTGTGAGTGTGTGTGTGTGTGTGTGTGTGTGTGTGTGTGTGTGTGTGTGTGTGTGTGAGAGCGTGTGTGTGCGTGCCAGTGTGTACAGGCTTATGCATGCTGTGCTGTTTCACATTGGTCACAGAACCTCTCTCCCTTTCTCAGCCAATCCCCAGCTTCCTCTCTAAGCAATAAAGAAGCATGCTTTAAAAATGCCTGGAATTGCCATAAAGAGTGTGTCCTTGTGACCACATGTGTGTTTGTGTGTGAAAGAGAAGATAGAGCAAATAAATATTCGGATTAGTGTGAAGCTATTTGGTCCCACATATTTTATTTTAACTTTGCAGACCTATGAGTGATTTCCTTGTATGTGAAGGATGTAAAATGGGTTCTATAAGGTAAGACCTGCTCCTCTAGGCATGATTTTACACACTTCTTCTGCTCACACCAGACATTATAAAGCAGAGGAGCCTGGGTAAGTCTTGATTTCCTTTTAAGGATCTCTGTGTTTGGCATTTTCGTTTTCTACTTTTTGCAATTTTTGTGTCATTTTGGTTGTATGTGATAGCCCAGTGGAGCATACATGAAGGGGCTGTAACAGAACAGCATGCTAGTACTGTAACCCTCAGTAATAGCTTTACTGTTATGAGGAAGCAACAAGCTTCTTACCTTTTACCTATACACCCTGTTTAGTCCAAGAAGGTGGAGAAATAGTCACAGCCACTGATTAGTTAAGTATTTTTACCTCTGGAAACTGTAATAGAATTTTTTACTTCTAAATATAACCTTGGTTGCCTTTGATATTTTTCAATAAACTGGAATTTTTTATCGTGATTTAACTGAGAAAGTTTCACACCCATCATAAAGCTGAAAATCCTCAAAGAGACAGTTACAAAATTGGATTTTTACTCCCACAACTGTGGCCACATGATGTGACCCTTCCCACTAGCCTCTTTATGCATATTAAAATAACTTTCAAATAAATGGATGGAAATGACATTTTGAAAGAGAAGATCTAAAACAGAGCCTGTTATACTGCTTCAACTGAATTTACATTCCCTTGTTTTATTTGGTGAAATTATTTAAAGGTGTACTTTTCTGACATTTCTAAGATGAAAACTGTTCAGTTTCAAATCTTAACTGACATTAACTGCTGTCAAACATAACCATAATCTAAATAAACACATAAAAGTACACTCAAGTTAAAAACACCACACACATACAGACACAGGAAGACATGAAAAACAGCTCCTCTAAACTTTGTGTGTGACACAAATCCATTTATGAGGGTGAGCTGGCCCCTGTCTGCAGACACCTCTGACAGCTCTTCCTTTCTCCTCTGAAAAGTGCTCTGTCTTTCTTTCTTTCTCCTCCTCTCCATCTCTGTGCCCCTCTTTCTCTCCCCTATAACAGCCAGACATTCAGAGTTAAGCCCAAACGGATCTGAAGATTTTTAACGGCACATTCCACTACTTTAATTTGAATGTCTCCTTCCTTCCCCCCCTCCATTGCTTCAACTGTCCTCAGGCTGAGGGACAGCCGTTTGCATCTTCAAAAAGACAAGAATTGACATGTAAACCCAGACACACAAATGTTCAACAAATGTTTATCAGAGTAGTGATGGGACAGTTCTTGATAACTTTCATAGAGAAGGCTGGATGAAGAATGTTCATGAGAAAAGGGAGAGAAGGAAAGAGTAACAATATAGTTAAAGTGATGACAGAGAAATAGATACAAAGAGAGAAGCAATATGGAGAGCTTACAAAGATGGAAGTGAGAGAGACACCACCCGTCATCTGAACCTCCAGTTGTACGAGCAAAGAAAACACCATAATGATTTAACAATTTAACAAAAAGATATATTCAACTGCAAAATCTGTTTCAAAATTCATGATTTAGTGAGTGTGTGTGACAATTCACAACACTAATATTCTTCTGACTCATTATTGGCCTCTAATTTTCCCATTTGCCACTGTTGTCCAGTAGTGCTGAGTACAAAAAGTGTCAAAACAGCACCTCATCTGTCCACAACATTCATGTCTCCACTTTGATGATCAGTAAATAGCAAAAAGCTGCAGTGCAAGCACTTCAACCCAGTCATGTTGCAGGTTCTGCAGAAGAGGGGTTAAGTTTGTGTAACCAAGAAAAATACTTTCCGAAGTGGATACATTTAAAAGCATGGCTCTTACACATTTTCTGTTGTTAGGTGACTATATGCCTATACATTTACAAAGTAGTGATTTGATTGAGGGTCCATGTGCAGCAGCTCAGGAATTACTAGATCGTATTAATGACTCTCACTCAAATGACTTTATCTTTTTACTTGGATGGAGAAGTAAATCAGCTGCCTTGTTAGTCCACAGGTCAATCCTGCCACACTCCTCATCAGATGGTAGCATTAATGCTTTATTTACCAACTGGCATTAGACTACAGGAGGAGGAGGATAAAGCATTTTTTGGTTTCGATGCTTGAGATCATCTTGAAACCATCTGAAAAACCCAAATGGGGACAGAAAACTTTCAACACATTATGTTTTTTTTTCAAACTTAAAATGTGAACATGATCTGAATCAGACAGATCAATGAATTCAAGATAATGTTGCAGATGTGAGTATGTAGACCAGATTTAATCAGATTGAACTTTACAACTTTACAACTGGGAGGTCGCATAAAATCTGTAATGATTTATGCTTCAAATGGTGGGTTGCCCAACCAACCTTTCCATATTTGTAACCTAAGATCCACCATACATTTTCTTCAGGCAAGTACCAGAAAATTAAAACGGAGAGCTTCTTGAATCTGAGACAGTGCCTATTCTGAAACTGTGAAGAACTACAATTTATCATTCACTTTGGTAGGTCTATTTTCCATTTTATTGTTGGCATTTTTATTACTGTTGCAACTGGAGTCAAAGGTATAAGGTAGAATTTACAGTTTAAAGTATTATAATGGCATTGTATGCTTGTCGTCTTGTGTTCCTTTTTTTTAATCAGAGCTGCACAAATTTTCTGTGTGTGTGTGCATGTGCATGTGCATAATTACATGTGTGTTTAAACAAAATCAGAGGAAAAGGTAGGTTTTGTGCACCAGTTGATGTGCTTTGGGAAAACAACCAGTTGGATGCAAGAATAAAAAGAAAAAGAACATGCAAACAGAGCTTAATGCGATTTATTGCAGAGGTCATGTTTTCCTTTTGCGGTATCCAGCAGGAGACACCACACACACGCATACAGCAGCACAGGTCATCAAACAGAGCAGCATTGGTGTGTGGTGCAATGACACAGGCGTTAGGTCATACAGGGCCACAGAGGCAAAGCCGGGTTGGTAATGGCTTTGGTCTGGACCAGAACTGGTAATAGGATTGGTCTGGATCAGAACTGACAAATTTGTCAGCAGCTGTGCAGCTCCTGGTCTCAGTGAGCCTGGGATAAGCTCCAGAGACTGATACCCAAGCTCTCCACCCGGCTCCATCTCTCTGCAGCCAAACCACAAGGTCAAAAAACAACTATACTTCAAAAATTAGTGATTACGTGCTTTGCCTTTTTCCCTGAAATCTATTTAAAGTTGGGGTTTTTTCATTGGGGTGATGGTTAGATTTATGATTTTCAGATGAAAAACTGGTAAAGACTTCCAGCACTACAGTTTGGCCAGAAAGTTCTGTGTCTTTGTGTTGCTTTGATTGATCCAGTGGAATAACAGTAGTTGGATACCATGAGAGAGATGAAGCACCTGCGAGTTAAAGATTGCAAAACAATAAAAAATCATAGTGTGGTCCACGACCTGACATGAGAAACAGGATAAGAAAGTCAAGTCATACTAAATGTCTTCTGAGTTTATCTAAAAGGCAAAATCTCTACAGTAAAGCAAATAAAATAAATACTTTTGTGTCTATCAGTCAATTTACTCTGTGATTTATTCAGAATGTGTTTCAAGCACTGAGTTTATTTTAAAGTCAAAAATAGTGACTGGACATTGAATCAACAGAACGCTGGTACAGTCGCCCAGTTGGCAATGTCAAATTTCTGGCTGTGATCGGGCCTCCAGTCCAAGCATTAAAGCATACACACACTCAAACACATTAAGAAACACACAGAGACATATGGACGAGTCGCTGCCCCGCTGCGTGACAACCCGTCTCTTGGCCCTGTAATAATCACAGAGTAGCAGTACAGTAAAAACACACGTGGTTTACACTACATTTCTCCTAGCATCCATATGTGTGCCCATTCAAGCATAGGCATAGCAACACACATGCACAGCCGCAAGGGCAAACACACACATACATACACATAAACACACACAGACACACAAAAACATCAGTGTGTGGGTTTCCACTTTGGGCATCAAACCACACTCTCTCAAGATTTTGCCGTGGTTTTTCTTTCCTTCTCTCTCGTTTTTTCGAGTATTGCCAGGGACCTTGTTCCAAACCCATATGCTGATGTTTTTACAAGGCTTAGACACACACACACACACACACGCACACACACACACACACACACACACACATACACACACACACACACACACACACATGCGCACATATAGAGCACACTGCACGTGGAGTGATCTAGCCCTGGTTAACCTACATGTTGGCCCAGGCAGGCAGCCAGGGTGGAGCTGATGGTGAACCTGGGCCAGTGCCTTATGATTTTAACTGCTGCTTTCACTGGACATTTACTGATGGAGACACTAACATAAATATGTAACGTGAAAGCACTTTAATCAAAAGTCAGGAACAGTTTTAAATTTTTGGATTAAATATGTATAATTAAGGTCAAATGTGTGTTTGTGTGTATGTGTGTACCAATTTCAGTCCAGGGATCTGAGAGCTTTCTTAAAACCACATATACATCCGCAATGCACATGATAAGGCATAAAGGGATTACAATGAGCTTGATGATGATGGAAAAAGGGATTACGTTGAATCCTACTGAACAAAGAAAAGTCTTTTTACTGTAAATGTTATGTTAAGTCATCATTTCACTGACCAAAACATTGATTAATAATGGCAGAGGATGATGTGACTGGCACATTTTTCTTTGTATAATCTTTCTGTATAACTTTGATGCAAAGGAAGCCTGCAAGTAATAGGTAAAAGCTCAGTTGAACGTACTGAATCAGAGAAAAACTAATAGCGACTTCTTACAGTTTCAAGCAGATGTGGTTGAGCATATTTTAAAGGAAAACTTTAGAAAATTTAAAAGGAGGGGGGAAAAAAGATTTTGCACCTCACAGACGTTTGCGCACACAGTTTCCATGTTCTATTTGGGAAGCAGGCCACAGGCACCAAACTATGAGAGGGAAAACTGCACACACTCACACACACATATGTGCAAACACCTGGACCCATACACACACACACATGCACACACTCCCACCTACTCATACACACACATATCCACAGGCTTTGGCTGTCCTACCACAGAAATTTTGATGTTTAATGTGGAGCCACTAGACCACTTTAAGCACATTCCCCATCTTACAGACTGCACTGCCTCACTGTAACATTCATACTGTGCACACATACACATGTACATACCATGGCTTGTACGTGTATATTCAGTGATATTCAAGTGGTATAAGCTCGCGCATTAACAGTCACCACCACATTTGACCACACGCAGACACATGCACAAGAATTACACTGTTATATGAGACAAGTGTGCGTGTGTGTGCTGTTCAAAAACCCACACTTCACTTGTGTATAATCTCTTTCTCATGCAGGCACCCATGCACATAGGCAGACACACACATGCATGCACAAACTCAAACACATGACATTACATATGTTTAAACAACCATTTCCTGGTGCAGTGTGCTGGCTGCTCTGGGTCTGGCTGGAGCCTCTGGGTGATTTGTCAGTTCGAGCCACGCAGGCCGGGAACCCCTCAAAGTTTGCTTTGGGTTCCAGAGGGACAAGATCCGGGACCCCTGAATTCCTGGCCATGGTATGCACTCTGCTTCACCCTCTGGACCCTCACCCCTGAAATGTATGACACACACACACACACACATACACTCACACAGATGAGAACATAAGCATGCAGAGTAGGTGTACATTTGGACACATTTCTGCATTACACATACTCAGACACACACAACAGGGTCATTGTTCCAGGCACTCCCAAACTCTTTTCAACCCTTGAAAGGGTAATGATTGGATAACAGGTTTATCTCAAAACTGAGGCCAACAAGATAAGTCATGCTGTTTATTAAAAAATTCAGACAATATGAAAATACAGATTAAATGATTCAGTTAGGCTTTCATCAGTGTTTGGAAAGCATGATAGACTATCCTCAGGATAAGCCAGGTTAACCAATTACATCTTTGAACAGATAAGATACTTGTACCAGTATATCATGTAAATGAAAATCTTTGAATGGATTACAAAATGTTTTATCTACACCTTTCAAAATGAATATTTTCTATTCTATTGTTTAAACAAGGAAGTTTTATTCTGAGTAAGATAAGGAATGTATTTATTCTGCCAGTTATCAGAGTACGAACTAGAGACTTGGCCACTGTCTGTGGTATTGTTGTATTGGATTGTATGTATTATAGTGCAAGGAGTTCCTGTTATATTGTCAATGCTAATAGAGGAATATTGTATTTCCAAAGTACAATATTTCCCTAATTTTATTTTATTTCAATAAAAAATATTGTCAAATAAATGTTCACTGTTTACTTACATCATGCTCTTTGGAGAGGCAGCATTCACATTCAAATTCAAATTCAAATAAGCTTCATTGGCATGACAGTTCAGAAACCTATATTGCCAAAGCAGTACAGAAAATTATAAACACTGACAGATGATTGATTAATAATTATACAATAATATGCATTCAATTTCTATACTTGGAACACACTTTTGAAGCAATTTTTTCTCATCTTACATTTTTTATTTGTCAGTTTATTCCATAATCCTTGGAATCCTTTTGTTTTACTGTATTTAAATCCTATGTATTTTTTATGTTTGTGCATCTTTTACTTTTTGTCTTAATTGCTAAACTTTGTCTCAAACGTTCAGAAAAGAAGGCGAACATTATTATTTAATTTTCATAATTTATGTAATAAAAATTAGCACATAATAGATTTTATGTTTGTGTGTTAGTGGTGTCTCAGAGGAACTTTCACCTCCTGCTCCTGCTGCAACGATGTGACTCGATTTCCCAGCAGGCCTTGCCACTACGACGGGGAGTGCATCCCGCGTCTCTCAGCCAATAGTCTTCTTCCGTACACGGACCTCCGAGAAAAGAGGGAAGTTCAGTTTGTTTACATCATCGCGGGACGAAGCTCTTGTCTTTTTGTCTGAAGACACAGATGATAAATGAATACAGCTGACACCTGCTCTGTGGGGATTTCAGTTTGGTGTCTGTACGTTTTATTTACATGTAAGTCCACATTTTAAACTGCTGTAGATAACAGTTATATGTCTGTGAAGTGATCGACTTGCGAACAAGCTAATTAGCTGAAATAACAGTCGCTCCTGGCAAAGAAGCAGTTCACTTTTGATGTATTTATTGAGTCATTAAGGTACAGTAAATGTATTTTAGCGGTTCTTTTGTATCTTTATGTTGAACCGACATCATTTTTCAACATGTGCAACTTCACTAGAGTAGAGGAAATACTGGCATCCTGTGGTGTGGAGTAGCTGTTGCACGTTTTACTGTCAGGTAACTGTTAACTTAAAAATATTCTCTTTTTTTCTTCTTTTACGGGTTTTTTACAGGTTTTTTTTTTTTTTTTTTACTTTGCTGGCTCCAAAGGTGTTTGTTTGTGTGTATTTACATGTTCACATACGCAGCCTATCTGTGTCTTGAAAGGGATTATGACCAGGATTTACCAAAGCATGTTTATTTCATGTGTCATCAGACAGGAAGGTCCTGTCAGGCTCTTCCTGCTTTAGAGCATCAATAGTGGTTTGTATATCCTACACTGTGTAGTCTTTTCAAAGGAGGATAATATCCCCCTTCAAGTTTTGTGGCGAATCAGCTAATCAGTTGAGTGCTATATCAAGCAAAATGTCAAACATTCTCTTGCTTGGGCTTTTTAGATGTGAAGGTTTGCTGTTTTTCTCTGCTTTAAGCAATTAGGAGATGCCACCTTGGGCTCTGGGAAGCTGTGATAAGTTGAGATGAAACGACTAGTCAATTAAGGGATTGGTTAATCAACAGATAATTAAGTCATAACTCTTTTAAAAATCATTTTTTAAAGTCATTTTTCAAGGATGAATGCAAAAACCATTCTCTGCTTCCAGCTTCTCTAATGAGGTTTTGCATCTGTCCTGGAGTATCTTTGGCTTCTAGACTGTTGGCTGGGCAAATACGCAATATGGAGATGTCACATTGGGCTCTGAGGAATTGTGCTGAACATTTTTAACAATTGTCTGACATTTTATACGCCACTTAATTAAAAAATCTGATTAACAGATAAATCAACCATGAAAATAACAATTTTTATGGTGTTTGGCCACCACAAGCCTCCAGAACAGCATCATTGCTCCTTAGATCTATCTATCTACAAGTCTCTGGAGATCTACTGGAGGGATGGACACCATCCTTCCAAATTACATGCCCTTATTTGATGTTTTGATGATGGTGGAGATTGCTGTCTAATTTATCAGTCCAGTATCTCCCATAGGTGTTCAGTTGCGTCAAGATCTTGTGACTGTGAAGGCGATAGCATGTGATTCACATTATTTTCATACTCCTTAAACAATGTAATGACCCCTTGTAACCTTCATGGAAGCTTCTTTATTGATTAGGTTTCTCCACTCACTTATTAATGTTTTTCATTTAATTTGCAAGCTAATTCTGTTGATCAGGGTTTGCACGTGGATATGTGATAAATGTTGCGTCGGGGTAGACTGATGAAAAAATACATCATTCTACGAGCTTTAATAAGTTACACAAGGTAATCATTTAGACAGCCCTTACATTAGTCTTGCAATTTGATCCAGGTGTTCTTAAATATAACATACTGCAGTATACAGAAGTAAATTTGTAGAAAGTGATGTTTAACTGATTTGATTATACTGAAATAATGTCAACAATCCCATAATTGGAACAGCAAACTCACCCTAACCCAAAGTCCACAAGTTTAGTTTAACAAATCTTCAAAGATAATATTTGACCAGTCACATCTTGTTCCTGCTCCAGAATTTGTTCAGCCAACACCAGACCGACAGCTGAGTGCGTTTGTGTGCATGTACATATTTTTTTTACCAGTCCGACATATGTGCAGTTTTACAACTTTGCGTAAGTACGGTATATGTACTCTTGTGTGCACACAAAACTGCCTGTGCATGATAGAAACTGCAAGTGGAACTGCTGCTTGAGTATCCAGCATCCGTTCTTTTCCACCTCTGCTTTACTAAAAACTCAGCCCCCAAACACAAGTCAACAAGAGGCGTTTGTTCCTAATTTGGTTGGACTTTTTTTTTTCCTCCCCGAAAATGAGTATTTATATATTCACATGAGCGAGCCATAGGGCTTTCCAGCAGAGATGATGGCAAGACATTAAACAAATCGTGTGTAACGAGGTGATCATAAAACACAACCCTGTGGTGTCCCACACAGACCTGTTATTATGGCAAAAAAAAAAAAAACAACAAACACACTCACACTCACACACACACACTATTCTCAGGCTATATACAGACACAAAACACATCCTCACCCCCTACGTTTTTTTCTCCCCATCATCATAAAAAGTGAAGAATGTACTGTTTATTTCTCAGTAGGCGTTCATGAATGAGTGTGTGTGTGTGTGTGTGAGAGAGAGAGAGAGAGAGAGAGAGAGAGAGTGAGAAGGGTTGATCGCCTGGAGCTTGAAAGTCTGATCATTAGACTGTGGTAATAGGGGCTTAACATAACCAGATTAACGCTCTTGCCTCAATTTATTTTCCACTTATTATATTATTCACTTCTGCTCTCATAGAAGTTGGGGGATGGTGTGGGCCACACATAAAGTAGAGCCTGACTGTTAATGGCAGTAGCTGGATATTACTGTTGGTGTATTTTATGTCAGTTATGTTAAAGGAATTTGCTGTACAGAAATGTTTCATAAGCTGCACATTTTTGTATATTCCCTTTCTTTTTTATTTTGAGTTTTAATTATTATTTACATGAAACTTGAATGTAACAGTGTAATAAAAGTTTTTTGGTTTTATCAATACAATTTTTGTAGAAAATGCAGATTCAGTCGTGTTTATTGTGGGTAAGAATTTGTTGACTGACTGAAACATCACCAGTATGCTTACAATTGATGTAATGTTGAGGTCATTGTCATAAATGCCAGTCATTTTCAAAACAGTTGGAGATTTTGTGTTTTTTATCAAATGGCCTATTATTTATAAATTTATTTCAGGGTTTTCCCCAGGAAATCGTTTAGCAGTGGTGGTAAGCCACCCAAATCCTGACATCACTAGTCTTGTGATTAATGCAGTTAGTAGATGCCAGACTTAACAAATAGCCACACTCATTGAATACATCTCATTTTCTGCGTGGAATAGCATCTGTTGTTTTTTCCGTTAAAGTTAATGTTTTATTTCATAAAAGTGAACTAATTCTTTATAACATTTATGACGGTCATCATAAGATATTTCTGACAATGGTATTGTTTTCTGTCTCAACTGGGATCTTTCTTAGCCCTTAAATAAATTCACCTGGACTGGACCCTGGACAAGCAGACCGATGTCTCAGCCACTGATCCCGCTCCAACAAATGGCAGAGCCCTCGCTGGATGTCCAGGAGATGCAGCTCTGGCTGGAGAAAGCGGTGGCTTGGGGCCAGGCTGACAGCCCAGACACTCGGAAAGACACCTGCCAGCACTTGAGCAGACTGGGGGATTTCCTCCAGCAACTCCAGACACACATCCACAACATGGTGAGCAGATAGAGTGAAAAGCTGAACTCGTATCTTCACAGCTATTCTTTTGTTCACTTTATTACGATGCATGTGAAGCTCTGACATTTATATTCCTGACAGATTTGGATAACCCTGCTTCTACACAATATGTTTTTCCCAGATGCCTGTTAAGTCTAATAAAACGGTCCGTATCTACTGAGAGGCATATTTTACAGCCTCCACACACTTCACCCAGTGAAATAAATTAGAACAGTTAATTAATCAATTAGGCCGGCCAGCCAAACAGCCGTCGGATTAATGAAGCACTAAGTTAATTCCAACACCAGCACTTCTTGCACACACACATACACACACACACACACACACACACACACAAACAAGCACACACTCGCTCGCTCTCGGTCCAAGCCTCAGCATGAACAGCAAGTCCAGCGCTGGTAGGGTCCTGCTAACAGAGGCTGCTCTGTGCTCTGCAGAGGCTGTGTATGTCTGGCTGGCAGAGCTGCAGTGTTGAGTTAGTCAGGTAATAGCCGCATTGGGACCTCCAGCACTAACCTAATGTATCCCCATATCAGGTCCAGCAAATTTGGGAAGGGGGCAGAGGACAGGAGGGGTGCAGGACTGTGAGATTTCAGTGTTACCACGGCCATGCCTCCTCCTTCCAGCTCTTTGCTCCTTAGCACTCTGTCTCGCTACTTTTTGTAACACTTTTTTTTTCTCATTTTTCACATTATATACTCTTTTTCTCTCACCATAACACTGGTGATGGTTAGAATCAGTCCCAGTGTCTGTCTTTTTTTCTTTCTGTTTTTTCTCTACTTTAGTATTTTGCCATATAATTTTATAGATCCAGCATTGACTGATTGTGTGTCTCCCTCTCTGTTAGCATGGTTTCAGGTGTACGTCATGCAGAGGTGTCAGCGTGTGTAGGAGGATGGAGTGGATACAAAGAGAGAGAAAAGAATGGTATAGCTTAATTGGATTGAAATCCTTTTTTACTGGCAGCGTGCTCATAAAAGACCAGCTGAGGATAGCCTGCTTCTTGGCAGCATTCTGCATCCTTTGATGACTTAACAACTTTCTTGTGGCTTTTAACCAAAGATGAAAACTATTCAAAGCTTATGTTGATTTCTAGGAAATGTGTGGAAGTTTTCTATCCCAGTATTGATCTTCACCGGGGGTATTGTGTTCACTTGCTGACAGTTGACACCTCTAATGTTATATTGTTAGAAATCCCCCTAATTTTTTTTAACACAGTTGCTACACTACTAAAGTAATATTACACCACTCCTCAGAGGAACTGATAGGAAAATCCTGCAGCACTAATGTAAGATAGATGGAGGGTGTGGGGAACTCTACAACACACTGTAGTGTATATTTATGTGCTTCACCATAGTAACTTTTGCTATTTATTATCAGGGCTGATTGTGTCTCAGTGATGTCAGGGACAACCGTTTCCTCACTGTTCTCTTCATTTTCAGACAGCCCAAGGATGTCTTTAAACTGGTCCCATTTGCCTCCCTGGCCGGTACATATAGTAATCACTCACTTCTGTCTGAGATGTCTGTCCTTAATCAAGACAAGATACACAGACTCAAAGCCCATTTTGTAATTAGGGACTATGTTGACAAGGCTTTGATGGTGATTTGGCCCTAGTAGTCAGTGATAATTACTTTCTGTTGTGATGGCTCATTCTTACAGGCATTTCTACAGTCTCCAGCCACAAAGCATTGTAAAGTCCTTATTGTAAATGAACATTCCTTTTTAGCTGCATCACCGGCACACACAAATGCACATGTATACTCACACACAACATTTACCATGTGTTGTACGATTGATAGGAAGGCTGAGTGTGAGGGCTGTGTTCCAGACAGCGTTTGTGGTGTTGTGGGGGGCATAGTGGGGCCTTTTAGAGAAACCCTACTTGGCCTATTACCATTCTGCTTCCCATTAATGGTGATCTCATCCACTTGAAAGAGTCAAGTTAGTCCTCGTGTCTGTCTGATGCTTCCTTTTGAACATATAGGCCTGAAGCTACCTTAATGTCTTATTTTTATCCAATGCTACTTTGAGGCTCCTCTATGTTTACTCTATGCTTTTTTTTCTGATGAAATGAATATGAAGCGAGTATTGATGCATAATATTGACATAGCAACAAAATTCTTTCCTATCTTCCCCTCTTTTCTTTTTTCTAACCCGTTTCCCCTCCTCTCCTACCTTATAAATACCCCTGCTGTTAGATGTTGGCTCCATTAAAACTCCATGAAGGTATATTTAAAAAGTGCTAACTTTTCTCTTAAAAATCTTTTTTACCCATAAAACAGAAATTAATAGATAGATTAATCAATTAGATGTTCGGTCCATAAAATGTCAGAAAATGGTGAAAAATGTGGATTTCCCCAAAGCCCAAGATGACATCCTCAGATGTCTTGTTTTGTCCACAACCCAAAGATAATCCGTTTACTGTCATAGAGGAGTAAAGAAAGCAGAAAATATTCACATATAAGAAGCTGGAATCAGAGAATTTGGATATTTTCTTCTTAAAAAAATTACTCAAAATGATTAATCGATTATCAAAATAGTTGGCAACTGATCAATTGATTGTTGCGATTTACTTCTACTAAGCCCACCAGGAAACCAGTGGACGATATCTCAAATATAGCTGCAACAGTTGGTCAATCGACCAAAAAAATTAATCAACATTAATTTAGATAATGGATTAATCATTTTCCATCATTTTTTAAGAAAAAATGTCCACATTTGATTCCAGCTTTTCAAAGATAAATATTTTTAGGTTTATTTATTTTTGTCTTATTTAGTCTTAGGTTTATTTAGTCTTCTATGATAGCAAACTAAATATCTTTGGGTAATGGACTGTTGTAAAAGAAGACATTTGAGGATGTCACCTTGGGCTTTGGAAGACATTTTTCACCATTTTGCAACATTTTATAGAACAACACCAAAAAAACCCCAGTCTAAGCAAAAGCACACTGCTTCAATTTACCACTGGCATATGTCAGATTTCTCTGTGTGGGCTTATCCTGAAACAAAGCTGTGCTGTAGAACTTAATTAGCTTGGAGCTTAGGGAAGCATATGATATGGTCTTAATATGGGATCAATAATAAGTCATAATGTGCAGCACAGAAATATGATTCGTTCACATGTGTGCAGACATATGCTTGTAAATTTAAGTAATACGTTACCTCTTTGATCTGTTTTCTGCATTCATCATATTGTAAAACATGACGTGGTCTGTGTTGATGTATTAAACCTATAAAAGCAATAACGGGGAAACAAAAACAATGTACAGTACAGTTAAGGCTAATTGTTAAGCTGTTTAATTCAGACACAAGATGTTTGTCTCTATTTCCAGCTTGTGTTAGCACAAATAATGCCAAGGGCTTTTGTAACGAACATGCTTTTTTTGTTGCATTATACTATAAATAATATAATAAATGGCTCTGGTTCTGGTGCACTGCAAAAACAGTTTTAAAACTCACCTTCTGTTTGATTCTTGTCTTAGATAATGGGATTTTTGATGTTTTCCATTCTGTTCTGTCACATTAATTTCAGGCTGTCCTGACAGATTATTGGATCCTCTCCAAACCTTTAGCCTAATTCCAAAACTTTACAAGTGAAGGTCATTTGGGAAAATTGTATATTTCTTCAAAACTAAAATGTAAGGAAGTCGAGATTAAAGGTTTTTTCAAATTCTTAAATGCAGTGTCTTTCTGGCTTCAAACCTTCTGGCTGTTTTAATTGGCTGTGAGGTGAAATAAATCACATGCTCTGTTGTTGTGAGTCGGATAAACAAGCACAGACGCACACATACTTAAACTCTCATAGCACCTTTGACCAGAGCCCTGTTCTGTTCTATGTATCTCTCACTATTACCGTCATGGTGAGAACTATGACATGACGGAAACATGGAAAACAAAGCGATGCAAGAACAATGTACTGCACACCTGTGGATGTGCCTGTTAATACGCTCACTTCCCTCAGTCATTACGTAGACTTGTGATGGTTTGCGTCTTACAGTGTCTGGTGTTGTGGCATGATGTGGTTGCCATGTTGAAAGGATAAATAAGAAAATGAAACAGGTGAGGAGGTGTAAACATCTGTAATACAGTGAAATGATGAAAGAGATTTAATTTTTTTCTGTTGGCTCTGCTTCTGTCATGTTTGAGTGTTTATATTCCAGATGATAAAAACATATTGCTAACCCACTTAAGTTAAAACTCCAAGTTAGTTAGCAGGCTCAGATGTGTAAGAGTGTTGAAAGTGAAAAAACATGTATTACATTCATTTTTCTCCTGTCTCTGTATGTCTGTTCTGTCCCGAAGAGCTCCACAACAGAGACTATGAAGCGGCTGCCTTTCCTAGGACAGTTTCTAGGCCGGCTGTGCTGGAACCCTTATGTCACTGCTGATGGTGAGTGTATCCTTTCACCCCACAAGTGTTGGGGATCAGTATTTAGATCGAGATTCCAGTAGTTGAATTGAGGTCAGGTTTTCAGACGAGAGTTAATGATACTTATAATGTGTGTTTTATCCTTCAAGAAGGCGCGTGACATAAAACCAGAAATCTACCACAGTCAAAGCTCAGTGCTGCTTCAACTCTCATGATGGAGATTGTGGTGCATCATGACTAGTGTGGTGTTGATTTGTCTCCAGATACGAGCAGAAGGCTGCTATTCCAGTGTCTGTGGGGACTGTACTCAGAGCATCCAAGAAATGCTGTGGAAAGAAAGGCCAACCAATGGATACGGGTATGGACTGGCCGCCTCTATCCCTTTTTTTCTGTTAATACAGAACTTAAAGTACAGTGATAAATAGGCAAACAAAGACTTGGTGAAAGATCCCCTCCAGGCATTTTTTTTTAGGACATATAAAAATCCTCTGCTTGGAATTATAAATGTGTCTGGCATGTTTTTTCCACAAAAAATGTTCAGTTAGTTTGTCAGAAATCCTTAAAAATGATATCTACTCTTTCTCCTTCACTGAAAAGTCCACAATTTATGAACATATTTTTTATTTAAAGGTTTAACTGCTGGATACATGTTGCCTCCTATTTCACTGAAATGTCCATTCTCAGTGTTTTGTAGACTGGAGGCCTCAGGTTTCCACATCACGCTTTTGTAAGTTGTTTCTTATCCTCGATTGACTCCAAGCTAGTTGTGATGTCACAAATCATGCTTGAAGGATAGGCCTGTAACTCAGATTATCCATGAGCACAGAGAAACTTTCCACTTGTAGCAGATGAATGTGAAAACAGTCTTCTAGCGTCAAACTCTGTACATACATTATTCTACACAGTGACGCTCAACGCATCCAACCGAGGGAACAACAAGAAAAACATATTTTTAAATTGAGGAGGACTTTAAACTTTTTGCAGGATCCCAGCTTTTCAGTTTTATTCCTTCAGTCCCTTTATGAATCACTTTAACTCTGCATGTACAACCATTTTTACGCCTCCGCGCCTGTGATAGCCATAGCCGTAGGCATTATGTTCTTGGGTTGTCTATCTGTCCGTCCGTCCCATTCTCATGAACGTGATATTTCAGGAACACCTGGAGGGAATTTCATTACATCAGGCACAAATATCCACTTGGACCCAAGGATGAACTGATTAAAATTTGGTGGTCAAAGGTCAAAGGTCAAGGTCCCTGTGACCTCACAGTCACAGTTTTTGGCCAAAACTCAAGAGTTTGTATGTTAATTATGACAAAGTTTCACACAAATGTCTAATAGGATAAAATTTTGAAGTGATGATCTTTTATATCCCAAAGGTCAAAGGTCAATTTCACTGTGGCATCATAATGTTCTGCAAAAACACTTTCTGGCCTTTGTTCAACACCATAACTCAGGAACAGAAGGGGAGATTGTGACCATATTTCACATTTGGTCGGATACTGAATCGGTGACACTAATCTAGGGTGCCCACCTTGAAACTGTGGTGATTGTATAGATCTTCTGTGCTGCCGGGTTGAAGATGTGTGTGAAGCATCCACATTATAGAATTTGTAGCTTCTTTGCAGCAACATCCATATCTGAAGCTCTGTCTTGACTTAATATCTTTTATTAAATTCCTTCCAAGTCTTCACTACAAATATTATATTTGGACAGACATGGATGTAAACTGCAACTTGACTGGTTGGCGGAGGCATATAACCGCAGGGCGGTATTTCTAGTAAGTTTTATAATTTCTCCCTAAATTGTAATTTAAGGTCATCATGGTAGGAGGAAAGAGTTTCTGTGGTTTGGTTGGAATTAGGCAGCAGCAGTTGCAACAAAGTTTTTTTGAGAATTAATGTAACGTAAGATTAGGGACCATATTTTGTTCAAAGTTAGACATGTGCTTGTTTGTTTACAACATGGATCTTGGGATGTGTTTTCTAAGTATTTATGACAGTCTCATCACATGAGGCAGCCATCTCTAAAGGTGGCAAAATAATCCCTAAATCTGGCTAAGCTGATATAGAAACACAGTCAATTATGATTTCACGTACAAATGTGTCTTGTTGCAGTTTCTTATCAATAATATATTTTAGACTCCACTTCAGTGGGGGTTCACAGATATTAAACACGCACAAAATTGTAACCACAGGAAGCTTGAAAAGGTGAAGAGAAATTCAGAAATGCATTTTGAGTTTTAATTGAGAAATCAAGCTGTGAGTCCACCCATTCACAGCAATCTTTGGTTATTATCTTCTCTTCCAACTCGTCCAACATATGCCTTTTCTCGTAATTTCTAGGCCTAATCTGTTTGTTGTTTGTGTGCTAATTTGTTCTAGACAGTCTTGATGTGGAGATTGACTATCACTCCTATAACAAATACTCTTAAAAGAATGTCTCTTTGACTGCCTTTGGGCTGCTGAAGAGATTTTCTGTCTAATTTACTTTTTATAGGAGTTCTCTCGCCAGCGCTCTGTGTCTCCTCTCCAGTGGGACACAGATGATGAATGAGAAAGATCGGGTCTCTGTTGGCCTAAGACTTTAGTGCCCCAAACTGTAAAACATATTTTCAAAGCAAATTAAAATTGACTGTTTCACTGCCTCTTGTCACCAGAGAAGGATCGGCCTTTATATTACGGTTAGTCGGTCCTATTTACTGTGTGACTTTACTGTGTTTTTAAGGCGCGCATACAAAGGAGGGAAAGAGAACAGAGAGAAGAAAATATTCTGCAATTTTCAACTTGAGAGGGTTCACACAGATGGCTTATGATAAACAATGTGGAACCTTCACATTTTTGCCAGATTAACTGTGTGTTTGTATTCTTTTGATTAATTTCTCATCTAATAAAACATCTTGCTAATTAAAACAGTGCCTTGAAAGTAAACCTTGAATTTGCCAGATGGTCTTTGACCCACGTGAGGGGAAGCGGAGTGCATGTGTGCATGGTGATGTTTGTGTCTATGTCTATGTGTTTTTGTATGGGTATACGCAAGTGTGTAGAGAAAAGAGGATGGAGTATTCATTTGTATCCACATGTTTTTTACATATACATTGGTATTTGTTTTGTTTTTTTTAATTAAGAACAAGGTTTAATTTCTATCATGTGCTTTATCTCTGCATTTAAAGCCATTTTAACCTCATTTCTAAGGTGAGGATCAAGGTAGGAGGGAAGAGTTTCTTTGGTTTGGTTAGAATTGGGCATCACAACAGTTAAGATCAAGGTGATAGAGAGCCCTGCCTATTGTAAAATAACCGAGATCAAACTCCTTAAAAGTCTTTTCCGAGACTCTTACTTAAACAACAATTGCACTGATTAATATTTAAAACTGCGTAGGTTCAAACTGTATTTTCAACATAGTATAAAAGTACTTAATTGTAGCTCAGTGCTTTAAATACAGCTTTGACTACTTTTATAGAGTTAAAGAGTTCACAGGGTCCACTCATACTAAAATTGCATGCATGCATTTTATATTGTAGGGCGCTAGATGAAAGTGTCCAAAGAGCACAAGTACATAAACTCACAACTAACTCAACAACGCCTCCTCATTCTCCCTCTCCTCTTCTCCCTTCTCCTCCAAAGAAGCTCCCACTTCCCACAAATGACGGGAATGGCGGGAAGCATAAAAAAACCTATTTACCACAGCTCAGCTTGTCTGGGGGTGCGGGGCAGATGTATGGTTTTAGGCCAGAGATGGTCTGTCTCTGTGTCTCTCCTTGTGTCTGTGTTGTGTTGGACTGTCTGTCCTGGAATGCAGAATGCAGCCTGTTTTCTGTTAGCCCTGTCTGATTTTGCTCCCCAACATTGTTTTCTTGCTGCCTCCATAATAGACTGAGGTTCTGGTGCTAAGTGGCACCTAAATACTGTGTTTGTGTGAATTTTTGTATGTGCTCACATATGTTTGTTTCTCTTGCTACTGTATATATTGTTGGTGGCCACATGTATTTTTCTCCTGAAATTATGATGGTGTGCAGAGTGTTTTGCCTTTTCTCCCTCATGTCTTGGCTTTACTCCTCCCTGTCTGCTTCTCCTCTCCACATCTGAGTGTTCTCACTGGGTTTGATGAATGCTGGGTACAGCCACATAGCTGCAGGCTATGTCAGATAGTCATTAGCTCAAACGGTCTGTTTCTCTACATCCTGTACTAGCAGAGGGACCACACAGTGTAGCAGTAACATAGCATGATCTTTGAGGAGATGACAGATAAGTAAAGCACGAGAGTGTAATATTAGAGGGCCGGAGGATGGATGGTTTGATAGCTTTATCTTTGATGTGAATCTTTAGTGACTCAAACAGGGTGAACCACAGGTAGGCCTTGGAGCCACTGTGGTTGCTTTCCAGTTTCAAAACATTATTTCTGACTCTTTGCTCACATTGGTTGCTACACTTTGTGTTTTTATTTGGAGGTGAAAGTTTCTGTCAAAGACATGTTTATCTTTCTGTTTCCTCTCAGGTGTCATCCCTCTTTCAGTGGATCTTACTGGCAAAATGATCTTTTATACTTCTTCCTTTTGATTTAATTGCACTAATTGCAGTTTTACTGTACATTTAGGAATAAAGTAATAGTACATGATGCCATTTTGACTAACCATACATACATACTTTTCAGTCAAGTGTAGGATTTTTGCTTCATTTTTTCATTTTAAAGCACAAATCATGAGCCAATGTAAACAAACATTGATAAAACACAGGGTTGGCAACTGCTGCTACATTTAAATTGATTCAAAGATATTTTAATATGCACAACAACACTATGCAAAAACTGAATCAAAAGTATGGGTGTTTTCTGATTCTATTAAAGGGTTGTTTACACCAATGTTATTTATGAAATTTGTAGTAACAGCTATATTTTCAATCTTGATAATTTGAGAAACAAACTGCTCTCAACTTTTTTAATTATGTATGTCAAACTACCTCAAATTCATGTGGTCAAAAAGTTACACATTGGGCTTTTCATTTAGGAGAAGAACTTTATATGAATTTAATGTCTTTATTTCAGTGCAACAGGTTCAAGCACAAATGCTTATGACTTTATGATTTATTTAGCATTATCATCCTGACTTTGCTGCACAACTTTTCCCTCATTTCATCTTCCATCTTTTTGTCTCTGCTGTTTTGACCATCTGAGGCTATACTTGAGTCTTTCATTGGTTTGGGAGAATTCAATCATGGCTTAGTAATTGTTAACAGGCACCCATCAAAACCAACCCAACTCTTTGCCTTGTGGATTTTTCTACATCCTCCGTTTTAATTTTAGATTTATGGAGGGATAATTTCTATGGCAGCAGCTTGTCCAAGCCCCCAAAGCCAGCTCGGTTGCTGTTTTCTGCGAGAGAAATATGACTTTTGACCCAAAGTATTTGCCATCCATCTATCCATTTGCCCTTCATCCTGTTCCTCTGGTGACCACACCCTTTTTCCCCCATTCCAAAACGTAGCCATTGCTGAGCGTTCCAGTCTCTTTCTGCCATTCCTTCTAACCAGGCTTCCTTCCTTCTCTTCTCCCCCATCCCCAATGTGCCTCCTTACCAAGGGTAGGATAAGTGTGATTGGTTTTGTATGTACCCAATGTGCAGGGTTTGAGGGCGCTCAGATGGTAGTGATTGGGGTTGTTTTGTGAGACTATGTGGAGGGTAAGCATCTTAGCGTGCTGTAGGGCCTGGCCAGAGAAACCACACAGCTCCACCAACAGCACTGCATTGCTCCTCTGCCTGGGATTTTGGTTTTTCTCCTTCACTTTTTGTTTTGTTTTTTTCCTCTATATATTCTGTGACTCTCTCAATCTCTTTCTCCCTTCATTTCTTGTTCATCCGCTTTTATCTTCAGAAACATCCACACCACTAAGAGAAGACTTAGTGTTGATGTTACTGTGTTTTTGGTTCATTGAAGTTGTAAAAACAGATGTGTGCTGAAGATGTGAGGCCTTGGCTGTTTCTGTTGGATCACACTTTCCAACTTGTACTAGTGTATGAACTTATTGTGGTTGAACAGAGAGGACTGTTTCTAAGGTTTAAATCAATCCCTAATTTAAAGTTATAGGGCTTTTGGTTTTCATCACACGTCTGAGTGAATACCAGTGAGGAAAATTCTTGCCAAACATTGAGTTTATTAATCATTAGACCACTGAATGCTGTGTGGTATCTTTTTATGTTTAAGAATGTTGACATTGAATGTAATCTATTATATTTGTAAAGAAAAACCCCCCCTTAATAACTCTTTTCGTAGAAACTGCCAAGAAATCGTTGACATCTAAGAACCACTTTTGTAATGTTGTGACTTATAAATCTAGTGTTCTCTTTCTTTGTTCCTTCATTATGCACCAGCTTTTTTCTCAGAAGAGAATCAGCTGAGTTTATTAGTCTAGTTTTATCAGTGTATGATGAGGCCCCTTCTGAAAAATGCTCGTAAAACACCAAGGCCCTCTGCAACAAAGAATGTTCATTTCTGAAGTTGCTCATATGCTGTCCATACATTCTCACTTACTGGAATGCCTTTTCTCCACTCATGTGTTTCAAATGATGTGACGCCAACAGAGTCATCCTATATTCCAGTAACTAATTAGCTTTGATGTTAAGGATCTCAGGGTTTGAGCATATTGCACTAAAGTCTTGTCCACTGTTATACATGTTAAGGGCCAATAATCTGCTGCACATTGTGTTGCTGCCCTCCCACAGAAAGTGTTGTGTCAGCTTGCAACAGAAGAAGATGATACTGCAGCGCAGACATTAGTGAAGCATATGGGTGTACCACCAACACAGTACCATCTCAACGTCCTCAGAAAGGTATTTGGTCTTCATCGTTTTTTGCAAAATTTTTACCTGCTTATGTAGACATACTGTATATGCTAATTTTGTTCTACTTTGCAATGCAGACGGTGGCACTGGTGCAAGACAACATTGGAAAGAGCTGCAGTTCGCTGGGTGATTTAAATCAGAGGTAAAGCAAAGTAGAAACTAGCTTCAGAATAAAAAAAGTATTCCCAAGGAATATTATATTTAGCATGCATCTAAGTCTAAGTACGGATTCCTATCTTTGCAGACAGTTGATAAGATGCTCTTGACAATAAAGATTTTGTCTATGTTCAACAGTAGGTGTATGACTTTGTGCAGGTGTTCATGTGACAGTATTCTGGCTACATCTGAGGCTTGTGTCCCCCTGGTTACGTGTGCTGAGGCTGCTCCTCTCATTGGTGCATTGCTTCAGCGGCCATTGACTTGTGCAAGGGCAGCTCTTAGCGAAGGCTTCCTGGATGCTCTGAGCTCCGCCTATTCCAGGTAAAACAAAGGAACACAGAGGGACTCAGGAGCTGAGTTCCTGTTAGTCTGTAACATACAGGATGTTTTCATTTTCTACAAAGCTGTGTCCAAACATATAATCTAGCTTGTGAATGGAGTATTTCCAGTGATATACAGTATAATATATAGTGATGTATGATAATTAGTGCTGTAATTTTTCAGCCATGGCTTGTCATTGGAGGAGCAGGCTGTAGTTTCTCTGTGGTATCACAGCCTGTCCAGTCTGGAAGAATCAGTGCTCAGTCTGCTGGAGTCTTGTCTTGCCAACACAGGGTCAACACTGCAGAGGTTGGAGCAACAGCTGGCACAGTCACTGCTGGTGGGTAATGTTTGTATCAGGACTCAGTGAAAAAAAAAAAGAAAACTAATGCATGCAAAAAAGACACGCTAATGCATTTCTGGAATAGACACCATCAAATGCACCAAAAATCAGTTGGACAGTGCTTTGTCCAACAGCTGAACTTTGAAGCGGCCTTCCCCTTAGCATATAACTATTTTAGAGTGTAATTTTTAGATAAATTGTCTGATTTTATTTCAAACCAGCTTTTAAGAAGTGATGTTGAGGAAGGAATATAGTGGAACCAATGGTTTAAATCTCATGTACAGTATTTTACCTCATTGGCCTCCATGAAGAAGTATTATGGGAAGCGAATAGTTTATGGAAGCAAAGTCAAAAGGCCAAAGTAAACTGTTTGTGGAGAGCTTACTTTGTGTGTGTGTGTGTGTGTGTGTGTGCATCTAAGCTGTATAAAATTAGTTTAAGTAATAAAATTCTGTTTTGAAGCACTTTTCAAGAAAGAAGCACAAAATGCTTTCCAGTGAAAAGTTTAAAAGAATGTGTACAATGTTGTGCCACTGAACTGTGGCATTTTTTGCAATTTTAACTGCTATGTGAATTGGCAGCATTAAAGTCTGTTGATAAATTGGTGACATATTGCTGCTGTTAAATGGGTTTGTTATGTACATAGTTTGACTCATCTGCCCTGAATTATAGCGTTTCACATCAGAAATCACTGCACACCCCGTATGTGTTTCCCACTTTGAACTGTTTGTAAACTGTGAAACCGAACAGTTTGAATATTATATGCTCTCATTTTATTATGAGGTATGGAGTTGTACTGTTTTCATATGCATAGTTCTTGGAAACTTTCCATCGTTTTTTTTGATGGATCTTTATTGACTGTTTTTGCCTGGCTAACTCACACATTTGGCTTTGCTCTGCATGCATCTCACATCATTTGGCTAGCTCGAAACGGCATCTCACGTTATTTGGCTCGTGCTACACAGCCTTTATTGTGCTGGGTAAGTACTGAACTCTCTGTCACTTGCGTCCTTGGCCACTCCGCACTTCATTTAACTTAAGATCATGCCCAATTCAAAAAGTTAGAAATGATTTTTGATTTATCAGTTGTTGTGGTTATTTAATGAAGACAATTTCCTCGTTACTATATTGCAATCAGAAAAATACCAGCACTTCTCAGTGTTTTTGTCTTGGCTACCAGGGGCTGCTTTTTATTCCATAATGACTTGGAACATGTTTGACAAATTACTGCAGCCGCTATGAGAAGAAAGGATAACAATAAAATAACAAAACGTGTCAATGAAACCAGACAGTTTAAGACAACTCCTGAACAATGAAATTAGATGCAACTATGTACCACAATCTAGACCTATTTCTACAAACGGCATTGTGTAAGTGGAGGGGAACTGTGAGTAATCTACCTAGACATGTTTTTTTTAAAAATTATTTGTACCAAACGTCTGTGGCCAGCTGTAATTATAAATGGCATCCTATTCGCCCATGTTACTGATTGCTTTGCCTTTGGTAGCTATAGATTTTAGAGAAACTCGAGTGGGAAACCAGAATTTACCTGTCATCTTGCCTCACGTTAAATTAGGTAAAGTTTGTCAGTTGTGTCAGCCCTGTTTTCCCAGAGTGATGGTCCACTTGAGCTGTGTACATAACAGACTAGCAATGCACACTTTTTGAGTTCAGGGACTGTGTGTAACAATTAAGATAGATTGGAACACACTGATGTACATGTACATGAATGACTAACCTGCCTGTTGATTGCACTTGATTTCATCTTGCAGGAGATACTAATCAGGTATGTGTGTTGGAAAGAGGAGTTGTGTAAACAGCTGAGTAAAATTTGTGTTTGTGTGTGCGTGAGTGTGTCTGTGCAAGAGAGACAGAGAGTCAATCCTCGACTGTTTATGTCTTTGTCTTGTCATGTATCTATTTGTTTATGCTCTCATCCATCTCTGATTGACCTCTGTTTTTATCACCTTGGTGGTTCACATGCACACGTGCGCATGCAAACCCTCTCACACACATGCCTTTAGTCGCCGTGCTTTGTTTATGATATTACATCTGGTGTAGTGTGTCTGTCGTTAAGAGGGTGGGAGGCAAACGTTTAGGTTTCACTTCAGCCTTCAGGTTGTTTGGATGTCTGATGTGCGTTTCATGCGTGTGTCTGTGAATGCAAGTCATACACGCGTGCAAGTGGCGTCTAAGCCGACTGGCTTGTCTCTCTCTTTGCCTTCCTTTCAATCACTTGTTTAAATTGCAATCAAAATGGGAAACATGAAATTAGGCTTGCATTCCTCGTTTTGGCTTGTCTCACCCCCATGTGATCCAGGGAGACGTAGGCCCAATAACAGTAAACACTCACTTCCTAGGCCTGACTGCCAAAAACAGGATGTTTGTTGCGTGCTGTAATTGACCCTCCTTGAAGTGTTAGTGGTAAGGTATGGAGGAGGACGCTAAAAAAGCCCATCTGTTTTCACTAGGGGGAACCATGACAATTCGCACACATGCATACACGCTGGCATGCAACCCACATACACAGATGCACACTGACAGATACAAACATATGCCAACATATCATTGATGCCCACACAAACTGTCACACGCAGACATATAAAGCCTGTTTTGTTTGATTGCCTTTTATTTTTGTCTGAGAGAACAAGAAAAGAAATAAATATGTCAAAACTGAGGATGAAAGTGTTTATTTGAGGAATGTTGGAACATTGTAATGACACCATATAAACACTGGGTGGGGCTGTTTGTTCTTACTGACTGATACCCCTGATTTGGAGGGAAAATGGCCTTTAGTGTCCCTTTGTACAACAAAGCATTACAGTCAGAGGTGGAGCAAACTGATATTGTAAGATACAGTTAACTTTATCTTTAACTACTGACACAAATAGCAGCTTTTTAATACTGTGAGTAAATCAAATATATAGAAAAGCTGGCTGATGTTTGATTCTTTTATTCTTCCTACTACTGTGTTACACTGCATGATTGAAGCCTGTAATCTATTCTACATGTGCTCCTCCTATAGTGAAGTGTATTGTCCCTATATAAGAGTGGGGGGTGAGAGGGCAAATAATTAGGGACTTAGAAGATGTATAAACACGAAGGGAAGGGGGAGACAGACATGAACAGTACAGCTGTTAAGTGTTTGCGCTGGGGCGTTTTAGAACGTGTTAAATCTAAAACACATGATGAGCGTACATTAGGCGGAGATGAGAGAGTATGTGTGGGTGTGTGAAGGAAGCACTGACAGAGTGGTTAACTGAGTGGTTAATGGGGAGAGAGTGAGAACAGGGACAAACTGAGGTGCGATAGAAGGGATGTTTGTAGATGATGCAACAGTGACACCCGGTGGTCAACTTTTGCAAATCACATTGTTACCATCAGTGTTTTCTGTTTTTGTGTGTGTGTGAGTGGATTGTTACTGTTAGATTTTAGTATCTGCAGAATTTTTATCTATAATCATACTAAATTAGTATAAGATTTATGTTTTTGTGTGTTTCAGCCTAAAGCCTGTGCTCAGCACTGCTCGATATTCTTGGTTGTAAACGACATCTTCAGGTGAGTTATGAAGAGTCAGGTTCAGGATGATGTGATGCTCATGTGTATGTTTTTTTGTTATCGTCAATGGTAAAATGTATTTGCCTGATGAATTTTGTGTTTCTGTGTGGATTAATGTCTATGTGTTGCTATAGGGTACACCATAATATTGGCTTTGTGTGTGTGTGTTTGACAGATCCATCCTTAAGCAACTAGAAGGAAATGAGTGTGTTCGGTCTCTCATCCAAACCTTTACCAGCCGTTTCCTCAGGGAACTGACACTGTTGCAGCCTCAGGTACACCTCATATGAAAGTCTGACATGAATATTTGTCTCTTGTTGGGCTGCAACTAACAGTGGTTTTCATGATCAATTAATCATTATTCTTTTTAATAATCAATGAATGGTTTGGTCCATTAGCTTCATATCTGAAAATAGTGAGTAATGCTTATTATAATGCTCGTTATAATTTTCCAAAGCCCAAGTTGAGATATTTAGATTTCTTGTTTGGTCTCACCAACAGTCCAAAACCCAAAGATATACAGTTTACTACCATGTAAAACAAAGAGCAGCAAATCTTCACATTTGAAGTATAGCCTGACCGATACAGGATTTTTGAGGCCGATACTGATCTGCCTCAGCTGATAAATCTGATAATTGCATGTCAGTCGTTTTTTTTTTTTTACACAGCCCAATACACTTAATAAAACATTTTTGATACAATTCCCTTAGATTTGTTTTTTCAACAACTGTGATCAAGAGATGCATTGGGCAGGACTTTTTACAGTTGAATAGTAAACTTGTCACTACTCTCTAGTGGACAAATTAAAGAATGGTGACACTGTGCTGAGATATATCTTTGGCATTTCTGTAGTTCAATTTTATTGGCTGACATATACAGTGATACTGAAATATTGGCAATGAGCTAATATCGGCCAATATATCAGTCAGGCTGATTTATTGTTTGGACTCTTTTGAAAAGCTTGAACAAGTATTGAAGTTTTATCTTTTTGCAGGTAAATTTTTATGTTGATTCATCAATTAACTGACAAATCTTTTCAGCTTGAAAAATGTTAGATTGTAAGGAGTCTCCTCAGTTGATTAATATGTGGAGAGGCAAAATTAAATGTTTTCTTGTCACCATTTTCCAAAACTCTGTTTTTGCCTGCATTATGTGCTGTCAAGTGGCAGCCTTGTTTTAGGCAAAGCTAAAATATTTAAGTCTGATATGACTACAAACAGCAGAACTCTAACTCTCCTTCTTGGTCCTTAATTTGTCACCAAACACAAAAACTGGTCAATATTTTTGTTGTACTGTTATTATCTGGATGCTGCAGTTCTGATGCCACATATTGCTGTTTAGTACGCAGTGTTACAATAGAAAGTGATTTCAGCCTTGTCATATATTTTATTTTTTAAGTGTACAACTTTAGATTTGACCGATGATTCTCATCCAACATCTTTCCTGGAAAAGAAAGGATGGTTACTTTTATGCCGCAGGCTTTGATGCTCAAGCAGGGAAATGAACAGTTTTCTCCCCACTGCAGGCAAAATCACTTAAAATTTGATAAATCTTCCACATAATTATCACTTGGTCTCCTGCAGGGGGCTCACTGCTCACACACACCAGTTCACAGCTTTGTCTTGTAAACAATAAATGCAAATTTCTTAAGTCCTCATTTCGCAGGTAATAACTTTATCACCTGCACTGTGTGGAAACCACTATAAGCTGTTACACAGATGTGTCACTATGCACTTTTCAATAATCTCAACTTCTGCTCAGGCTCTCAGCTGTCTTCTGTACATAAGCTTGTTGTTGTATAGGAGACCTCCATCATACATCCACATCTCCTGTGTGACTCTAGGGCTGCTGGCACTCGCATGCCATTACTGTATTGTGAAAAGGTCAGAGAACAGATGTGTCACTATGTAGGAGTGATGTATTTTCTGCTACACAGTTTTGTGAATATAGTTGAAGTCCTTTTTACCTCATTTAACCAGTAGATGGCAGTGCTACAGTGTATTTACAGTAGACTTAGTTTTAATGGCTGCAGTCACACCGCTCTAAACGCTATACCTATTACACGCTACATTACACATTAGCACCTACTGTATCACGGTTACACAGCCTCCCATTCAAAATGTCATTTTTCAGGCTTTGAGAGCATAGTGATATATGAGTTTTAGGTATGTATGATTTACATTTATGAAGCTCAGGAAAAATTGTGCTTTGTGTTGTTTCAGATGAGTGTTTCTTTGAAGGCCTTCTTCCCACAGTCACCTCAGAATTTGCTGGTTCCTCTCTTGACCCAGCCTTCAGGTCAGTATGTACAAACACGTGTGTCTGGATATTTCAATTGGACACAATGCACAAAACGCTGTATTGTGAGAAAGGGGCTATCCAGGTATTCTTTAACTGTGTGTAAACAGAGTCTTCCTGCTGCAGAGTGAATGGGCTCTTGTGTTTCTTGCTGTCGCTAATCAATAACAGTTAGTTAGCAACTGTAATAATTGTTTTGACATGATGTAGAACGGAAGTGAAGCTTATATCTCAAAGTGTCATTACTCATATGAAATCCATACAGAAGTTTAATGAGTACCTGTTTATGTACAAGATGTCTTTATTGTGGACGACTGAAACCTTTCATCATCTTACACAAACACAACACACCCTTTTAACTCATTAAGAAAAATCCATATTATCCATATTGAATAAGTATTTCCAGTGTTTATGTATGGGAATCTTTTATTATTGGAGGGATGCACAGTAGGTGAGTGCAGGGGCACAGTGGAGCTGTGCTTATCAGTGAGAGCCCAGACTGGCCTGTAGGCAGAAATGATTTACATGAATGGAGCCATTTAAGGACACACTGGAGCCCAGCCAGAACTCTGAGTTAATTATTACTGTGTATGTGTGTGTGGTGAAGGGCCATTTTTCACTGGAGACTGAATGGAAATGATATTGTGAAAAGTTGAAGATTTGAGGTTTTATCATGATTTGTGTTCCCCGCTGAAAAGTTGTAAATTAAGACTTAGCACTGCATTGTTTATACATCGCATGTGGGGGGTGAGGGGGGGACTTGGATCAAGATATCAATTACTTGAAATACTTGTCAAAGTTTGTTAGTCAGCTAGGCAAGGTTTTAGTACAAAGTTTGGTTTGTGGTAGGGAAGTTATTTTTGACATAACAATCTTGCATTCAAATATAATAGCTGGAAAACAGGAAAAAGTAATTGCAAGTACTAGCAGTATTTTATCCAGTTCTCCTCTGAGAAATTGTTCGGATATTTGGAAAGTTGTGTATTAAAGTCATTCCACATGAAAAATTTACTCTGAGGAAATTTAGCAACTTGAGAAACACTGAATAGATAGTTGCCTTTGAATTATGTGGATAGTAAGTGATTGAAAAGTGCAAATTTGTGCTTCAAGTAATCATCATATCTGTAAATCTGAATCTGTTCTTGCAGAGATGCCTCAGGAGTCTTGGGCACATCACCTGAACTGGCTCAGTGGCTCATTACAGAGACTGACAGAGGAGGAAGAGGAGGGAGACGAAGACAGCGGCAGCACCAGGTTAGTGAGAAAGGCTCGCATAGAGAATGTGTAAATGTGTGTCTGCTTCTACCACCCTACCGAATGCCTGTGTGGTGTTCTTATTTCCATTAGCTGCCGTTGAGGGGGTGGTTAGGCAGATATTTTCCCCTTGCATCACAGCAGAGAGGTCCTGGTGCACTGCGTGTGCTCCTCCAAGCGCTCATTAGAGGCAATTAGCTTGGGAAAGAGAGAGCTGTAGAGAAAACAAGTGTTAGGAGAGCCCAATATGAGCGAGAAAAGGAATGCAGAAGAAGAACCAGCGAACAAGGGAGAATAAAGGAGATCATATTAGATTGAAATAGAGGAAAGCTAAAAAGAGAGTTGCCTTGGTTGGACAGATTAAGAGAGAAAGAGGATAGGGGATGCGGATAAAAAAGCATAAAACAGTTGATGTCCTAGAGATGGAGATGGCTGAGTTGATACCCCCCAGCTGCGGTTTTTAACAGGCCCCATTATCCCCACCACCACTCCATTTTGAATCTCCGTGCAAAATTCCCAAAACATCGTTCCGAGCCAGCGGTGGGAAAGTAGTGTGTTGTGTTGCTCCGAGCAAAGATGCAGCTGCCAGGGCCCTGCAGAGGGGTGCTGCTGTTCGTATTTAGGAGCCAAGGGGAAAGAGGGGAGATGAGGAAGGGAGCTCTAATGATGGTATTAGGGAAATCTGAGAGAGATCCTTATCCCTCTTCTAACTTCAATTTATAGTCTCGCTGTTGCAGCTGTGTGGTTCTGTTTCACTCTGTTGCAGCTCTCTGTCTAAATGTCTGCAAACTTGCCTGCTTGTTTACACTTTACAGCACTACATGATCATTTTGCCGTGTCCCATTTTCAGTGCCCCTGCCATCTCTCGCTCGATTCTGGCAGGATGGCGTTCCACTCAAATATGGCCACATATTGCAGTATTCACAGAGTGTGATGTATTATAAATCTAAATGTAAATGGGAATTTTAAAGAGGGTGCATTAAGGATAAGATTTTTAAAGTCTCATGGTAATTTTGTTGCTTTAGAAGTGCCATGAAAGCAAAAAAACTGATGCTCATGACTGTCAGTTTGCAGGAATTATTCACATGTGCCCCTCAGTATGATGTCACAACTGGAAACAAGTAATGATATTCAACATCAAATTGTGAATCAGATTTGTTTACATGCTTTGTCTGTGTTTGATCAGCCCATCAGTGGAGGAGGGACAAATATCACTGGCTGCCACTCCGAGTAGCAGCTCATTAATAAAGTTCTTATGATGTAAACAGCCTGTTATTAGAGGGTCTATGTGGTGCACTCTAAACCAAATCATTTTCTGAGAACAGTAGTTATGTCAATTTGTCAAAATGTATTAAAATTCTTCCCCCGTCTCTCCTTAATGGCCGAGTTTTTTCAACTGGTTGGACAGCAACTTAGCTGTAAATTATTGGGCTGACAATTATCAGTTCTACTGTATGACAGTATGGAGTGGGAACTGGAGAAGGAGCATGTTGTACAAATTCACACACATACCTTGGAAAAACTGAAGCTGAAGCTGGTATGGGTTAAGTGCTATTTTGTAACTAAGTTAAACCACCCGAATCATCGTAGATTATAGATAAACCTGCTCATTACACTGTTAACCCTATAAACTCAGGAAGGTCTAGTGTACTGCTTTGTTAATAATCCACCGATATATAGAAACTGAAATAGAAAAAAAGAATGAATTAAAACAATCATTTATGCCAGTTTAGAATTTAAGAGTTTATCTTAGAGTTCAGGCATCAAGTGCTTATATAATAACGTTCTCTGGCTCACTTCTGCTGCTGCACCACAGAAAAACCTTTCATTTCACATGGTGCCCACTGGAGCTCAGTGTTCAGGCAGCCCAGCCAGTAGTGTTGAGTACTGCTTCTCTTCCTGTCCTGCAGGGGGCACCACAAAGTGTTTGAAGCCTGGTTCCTACTAGTTCAGTGTGGCCACTGGGTGCAGGCGGCAGTCCAGCTGCTGGTGACTGCAGGGCCAGAAGACTGTGGCCCCCTGCTGAGGCTGCTGACTTTCTACCACCACCCCACTAACAGGGGGCACCACAGGGCTCTACAGCTGGTAAGACTCTTCTCAAAGAAAGAACATTTCATTTATGTATTTTTTTTTTGTTTGTTTTTTGCCATGCAGTTCGTGTGGTGGTCGGTAGGTCCACCACGTTGGTCCAGACTGACATATGTCAATAACTATTGGATGGTTTGCAATGACATTTGGTAAAGATGTCCAGATGATGTATCTTCATGTCTTTGATGATCCCTTAAAGTCGACATGAAATGAAAAATGCCTTTTTAACCCTTTAATATCACATCCCCAGTCATATTGTGCACCTATCTAATAATATATGCCAAACCGCCCCCCCAAAAAGTAAATTCCTTTGTATTCTTATATCAAAATCCAATCATGTTTTCTTCCTGTAAAACAAAATATGACATGTGCTTACGTAGGCTAGAACCAACCCATTTCAACCAATAATATCATGACATCCACCCATCAATCAAGTTTCGACTTTTAGCAGCAGAGCTAAGATTCATTATGACACGCCCACTTCTCAACGTTCAAATCAAATTCCTCCCAACGTTATATCCCGCCTGTCTGTCCTGTTTCACTCGGAAATATGTCACAATACAGGAGTGAGATACTCTCGAAATGCTGTTTCATCTGAACTTCATGTAACACCATCATGATGTCTTTTTTTTTTTTAAGCGGCAAAATTAGCCAACTCATAAATAGTTAGCCTAGCACATAATTGTGACCAACATATCATGCTGTAGTTAGCATTTAGCTCAGCCTCACAGAGCTGCTAGTGTGAATGTAGATTCTTATTTGGTTCATTTGTTATTTCACTTGGAAAACTAATTTGAAACTTAGAAATTGATACTAAGTTTTGTTGCCACTGTTGCATTAGAAACACTGCTGTAGCTAAACAGTAAAGAACAGCATTATTGAGGTTCTGAGGTTTGTCATTATGATTGGAGAAGGAAGGAGTGAGGCTATAATCCCAGATAGTCTGTTTATAGCATGTGCAATATCATAACTCAACAACATAATGCAGATGGAGTATTATTTGCTCTTGGCTGGTGAGTCGTCGCTGAAAGCTACACAACAAAAACAGAGAAAGAAGAAAAACACATTAAAAGATAAATTATGGATGATCTCTATCTGAGAGACAGAGAGAGAGAGAGAGAGTGAGACAGTGGTGAAGAGAGAGAGAAAACCAGATGAGGGAGGGGAGCAGGGTGAAAAGGGTGATGTAGTATTGATTTCTCAGTGAGTGTCTGGCCAGCTGGCCTGAGTTTCATCTCTCTGTCTCCTGTTTGTCCGCCTCCTCTCATAACCCCGGGAGACTGGCTGTCGTCGCTGCCATAACTCCCATTACGATCTTGTTCTCTTCACGTGAGGTTGTGTTTCTCCATCATTTGTGAATGACTAGTCTATTGATTTGTAATTGCTGGAAAGACACTATACTATAAACGATGTTTCTTCATTCCAGTGTGTTTCACAAAGAAAATATCTGTCCCCTGACCATAAATTTACACTTATTTTCACTTTTGTCTCCAGGTACGTGCCAAGGAAGCATGGGACCACCTCCACCCCCTTTTCTCAGTATTAGCTCATCCTCCTCCCATTGACCACCTACAGTCGTTGGTCGCCCTGCTGTCACCACACCCTCAGCAGCCATCACTGGCACCATTATTGATCCTCGACCTCTTGGTCAACTTTGCTGTTTTCTCCCAAAAATCGCAGAGTGGATCAACAGAGATTTTACAGACGGTGAGGAAATAATCTAATCCCCCCCCCCCCACCCATCATGAATGGTGAATGTTTGAGATTTAAAGCCAATTCTTGACCTTGGAAACAGCAGTTGATGCAACAATCTCAACACAAGATGTCTGAGATGTACATGAAAGGATCTTTTAAAGTGAAAAGAAAAGCAAAGATGTTTATGTAATGGTTTAAAATGCTAAATTCAAATAATTGTAACAAGTAATGCACAACAGTATTATCACTTTTGTTTTATTGTAGGCTAAATCTGCATTATATGTCAACCCAGACTTGGTTTCTTAGAAGCAGTCATGGGTTTTTAACAGTATCTTTCTCCAAGATTTCTCATTCCTTGTACACCACAGTTTGATTTTTGGATGTCAAGTGGGCTCTAATTAGTTTGATGTGGATACATTATGAAATACTCAAGTATGACATCAGAGTCAGTTTCTGAAAGTTTAATGTCAAGTATGTGTCTAACTGTACTTGCTGGAAATAGCTTGTGGGCTGTTGAGTTTATGCCATATTTTATGATCTCTTTTTATATGGCAGTTTTCCATTTTCTGAAGTAGCTGCATTCTTTTTTGTCGTTGTGTGTCAGTCCAGGTGGCGGATCGGTCTGGTCTGGTCGGTGAAGCAGCACGTGTTCTCGGCTCACTGGAGCTCAGACTGAACGGAGGAAGCTGCTTATCAAGTGACGCTAACAGAGTTCATCTCAGGATCAAGGCGCTTCAAAACACACTAGCACATATGCATGCAGCACAGAGCTCTGCTGAGAACCAAGCACACACTCACCCACTCTAAAACCGGTGAGACCGCATACCCACGCACACATGCACATAACCTCACAGCAGTCAGTTCATCCTCAGCTCAGGGGCTTTGCTTTTTTTTTTTTTTTCTTTTTTCCAGGGCACGTTTTCAGAATGACAAATGGCTACGCTCTTGTGTAGATATGCTGCTGTTACAATGACAGGAGTGTGTCAAAACAGCACGGCGAGGACAGATTATGTGGAGAGGCTACAATTATACGCGCACACACACATAACACAACTACAAGGCCCACAAGGACACTTCAGCAGTGACAGATCACACTGCAAAGAAGCAGCAGCTCGTACATCGTGTCAGAGTCCTCCCACTCATATAATTGTCTCACAATATAAATCCTTCACGCTACACATGCTGACTGGAAGACATTTAGGTTTAGAGGAAAGGGAAAACCAAATGCAAATTGTGTAATTATTATCTGTGCAAAAATATGTTTATATTTAAAAAAAAAAGATTCCAAAAATACTGAATACATGACAAACTGCACAATGAAATGTAATGTCGCTTCCTTTGAATGTAAATGTTCTATTTAATTATTTATAAAGGTGAAGAATTAATCTCTTTATGTTTGATCCATCATTTTAAGTACAGACATTAAAAATTACCACCATTTGAGAATATTCTGCTTCTAGAAAACTTTGTCATGATGTGTCAGTATCGTAAACGGTTAACCACTGCTGGAGTTGGACATAAATGTAAACAAAAACATACAGTAAGTTTTCCTATTTGTGATTTGTGAACAAAAATTTGCATAATTCGGGATCATTGATATTTTGTTTTGAATTTAGTACATGATGTATTTATTCCAGATTTGTCAGCTTTGACTGACATAATAGACTCTGGATCATGGACGTTACTACTTCGGCAATTCCTTATGGACAGGTGGACTCATGTGGCATGTTTTACAAGACAGAATTGTTACAGGGTGCTCAGTGAAGGTGGATGTCTTCTTGCTTAATGACATAATTCCTAAAAAAAATAATCTTGTCCAGTTTTCTGCACTGGTTTTGTGAAGAAAAGTGCTTAATTCAATAATACAGATACCCTTATTATAGTATATGATTATGATTTTTATGCTTAGTTGCATATAAAATCAGTACAAGAGCCATTAGGCACTAGCTGATGTTCAGGCTCCTCTTGCTACAGCATCTGCGGTTCGCTACTGACCACAGATCTTTGTTGCATGTCATAACCCTGTTTCTCTCTAGCTATGCTTCCTGTCTCTCACTGCACTTTTAACCGTCAAATTAAGGCAAAAAAACAAAACAATAATCTTAAAAAAAAGAAAGAAAGAAAAGCCATACAACAATTTTAAGAAACATTTTTTATTTTAACATGACCACATCAAAAAGTTGAACTGAAAATTTCTCTTGAGAAAAAACAAAATTGCCATTATTATTTGCTCAGCGGTTACTGAACCATCAACTATAGAAATACCCTGAGAGTCGTCGGTTGTATATTTTCCAGTGTCGTTACAGGCAGGAGTGAAGTAATCTGTTATGTATAAAAACATGACTAACCTGAAAGTATTTCCAGTCTAAACTCTTAAGAACCACATCATGGCTTCAGACTAAACAGACATGAACTCATATGCAGATGTGTGCTGGCTCACACACATTTCACGTAATATACAGAAACTAACTTAAACACAGAAGTTCAGGTTTTTAAACATGGATGGAGGTGTCTTTATCCATCAAATATCTCCCAAAATATTTTCCATTACCTATCATTCAAATATAAACAGATCAAACAGTGTAACATTTTTTTTTTCTTAATCACTGATCAGAGCAATAATTTAGTCAACACTGTGTCTCAGCGGGAACAGCTTGTATTGTTAGTGCTTCAAATATACCAGCAATTTCTTTACTTCAATGAGCAGAACTGCTGTGCTCTCAACCTTGCCAGTTGGCCTCGGCTGCAGGAGTAAGGGCGCAGCCTTCTGGTGTTCACGCTGCTGAGCGATCCTGCAGCGTCCCCTCTCCTACAGAGGAAGAGGAGGTGAGTGCTGGACCCTCATACGTCCTGTGTGCCAAACTCCTGTTATCTCCGTCTGTAGTTAGCAACCTGGAAGAGAAAGATATGTGTAGATTGGAGCATTACAGAACATTTGTTAGATGCCTACAATCCTCTGGCTGTTGTTGTTATCTACCTGATTTAAAGACAAACAATGAATACTGTGCATGTTCAATCAGCACAAATAATTCAGTTTAGATGCTGCGATACTGGATGTTTGAGGCAGATACCAATATTTGAAAGGTTTAAAAAAAAAAATCACATAACGTTCCAGGTGATATGCATTTATTACACAAAAATATAACAAACATTTTTGATGAGGAATTTACTTATTAAAGATTTGTGACAAAGATTCGGGATGTACTGTACAGGACTTATATGTACCCTCTAGTGTTTCTAAAGAACTGCTTGCATATTTTTGGCATTTCTTTGCTGCAATTTCTTGTTATTAATCAGTCGATGTATATGCTAATGCATATATATTAATTATTTTCACAATGAATAATTTCTTCAATTAAGTATTTCATCTATAATAAAAAAAATCCCAGAAACCAAAGATCACATCTTCAAATTGCTAGTTTTGTACGTCCAACTATTCAAAACCTAAATATATTAAAGTTATAGTCATCTAAAACAGACAAAAACAGCAAATCCTCACATTTGACAAGTATGAACCTCTCTAATTGTCTTAAAACATTTTTTGAGTATCAAAATATCAACCAACAGATTCATATATTAATCAATTATGATATATCTGTGATAAGCCAATATTGGCAGAGCTGATTTATCAGCAACTCTCAAAGACGTCTCAGACCCAAAAATCCCTAAAAACTAATATGTACAATAGAGCAGCAGCTATTCTTTGTGATCTGTTGAAGGGAGGTTGAGACCAGTGCCTCAGTAGCGTTGGTTTCTGGATCGGTGGTAAATGGACTGGACTCCTGTTCCTGCTGAACTGAGCCAGTGGTTCTATAGGACTGATTATCAGCTCAGTAGGCACAGGAAGCCAAGCCCAAATCTCTCTCTTTCTCATGAAGCACTGGCTCGCTTAGAACACTTTTTTTTTTTTTTCCATTTTTTGCAGTGTCTGTAATGAATCAAAAAGCAGTGCCAACTCAGACTGCATCTCAGGCAGCATTCTGCTTTGCCAAACCCTCAAGAAACCACACTAGGTTCATTTAAACTGCAAAGATTGTTGGATTACACTAGCTGGTGAAAGGTGCGGTTGACACGGTAGAAACCTCACCACAGCGTCAGCGAGACCACTGCTGGATGATAGAAGCTCTCCAAAATGACAATGATGATACAGTAGTTGGCATAAAAAGGACTATTTTAGGAGTCAAAATCGTAAAAATCGAACTATAAATCCATCAAAATCACATTCCACTGTGAAGAGCTGCATACATACTGTCTCACTTAAAATGTAAATACTGCCAACATATACTTTGAAATAGAATCTAATACAAACCCCTGCAGGAGCTCCACAAAATATACTCAACATTAAAGAGACAATCAGTCAAGTTGAGTTGCGTGAAGAAAAGAGGCTGTGGGTGGCGTGGGCCGAATAAGTTTATTTTCGGTGTCTTTATACAATGTTGCTTTGTCCTTTGATGTGCAGAGCACCATTTCCCTCCCATTAGAGTGTAATAAATCACCTTTTAGATATGGGCTCTGATGGCAATTCCTCTCTTTTACAGGCCTTTGATGGTCATTACTCTTTTAACAGGCCCTAAATATAGGTCTAAAAATGGCAGGCTCCACATGGCCCTCATTTCTAATTCACACATCTGTCCTCGTTTAGTCGCCATTTTGTCGTCGTGAATATATAGAGCGCTATAATACCTCCTCACAGCTCAGATTCTGATTGCCAAAAAAAGACTGACCAGTTTTAAAATGCATTTTCAACCATCTGTCATGGTTTTGATTAGGGAGAAAATCGGTCCAGAACAGTAAAGCTTTGCATTACAATTAGCTGGTATAAAAGTGGACTCTGAAATGCCTCCAGTATGATATGACAGACTACACTCAAATTATAGCTAAAGTTATACAGTGAGTTACTGTGGGTCAGTAAATCGTTGCATAATATTTCAGCTGCGGTTACTGACAGATTGGGTGTTGCTGATGAATGCCGTTGGCAGGAATTCGTTTTTTGAAAATACTTTTTGTTTGGTAGGAAGATGCAAATGAAGGTTGTTTTGTGCAACAGTTCCAATACAAATCTATCTATACCGGACAGAATGAGATTTATTGATCATTGTGTTGACAGACGGTGCACAGGAAATAGAAACTCCCATGATATACCTGCTGATACTGCTAAGAAACCTCATCTTGCAAGCAGACACCTTTTAGTTTGCATTGTTTTTTTTTGTGTTGAAGCTTATCTTGACTAATTTGGGAACTTTCTCTCAGCACACTCTGTCATGCTTGAAACAAAGCGTGCGCTGTAACCCAACTGAGAATTCCTGTTTTTCTTGTTATCAGTGGGTGTTTTACAGGATCACAGCCTTTTGTTTCTCCTATCTTGAGACAAACAATGGCAGCTTATACTGTGCAGTAAATCCACTGTAGAAACACTAAATTGTCCCAATAAAGTGAAACTGACATCCCTAAATGATGGAAAGCTCCAAAATGGTTGCAAGATTTCTATCTTTGTCGCCTCAGTCTTGTTTTCCTTCACAGTGTGGAGATGCGCTCTGTGAGAATCCATCTGCTTTATGGATCTCTGTATCTTGGCTTCCTGAGGCTGAGATTAGATCACAAATCAATACATATCAGCCAGAGATGCACAGATGGCACTTTTCACTGCCAAAGTGATTTGAAGTTTAAAACCTGAGGCAATTTAAGTACTTAAAGGATGATTTTATGCACTGATTTGCTGCAGGCCCTGTCAAGCTTTTTAAACAAGTTACCCTTCTGTATCTCAACTCAGCTGTTAGGGTAAAGGAATAGTTCAACACTTTTGGAAATGTGCATATTTGCTTTCTTGCGGAGATTTCCATGAGGAGATTGACACCGGCAAGTCATTGCACTCAGCCAAGAAGTAGTCCAGACCATAACCCTCTGTAAAACCACAGCTTGTCACTTTTACACTTCATTTTCATTAGACGTATTAAACAAACAAGATATGATATATTAATTAGTGAACGTTAAAGGTGCTGGTGGGCAAATTTTGTTACCTTTGGACAGAACCAGCCTTATCCGTTTCCCCTCGTTTCCAGTCTTTGTGCTAAGCTAAGCTAACTGGCTGCTGACAGTATCTTCATGTCTAACAGATAGATGTTAGAATGGCATCAATCTTTTCATGTAATTCTTCGCAAGAAAACAAATATCTTCCCAAATGCCAAACTGTTCCTTTAAAGAGTTTCCTAAGCAAGACAGCATGTCCCAATTCCATCCTCCATACTCATTCTAGGCAGGTTTAGTGTGTATCACACCGGAAAAGTGACTGAATGAAGTATATTTAAACCACATTGTATGCATACTAAATATGGCTGATTTTTGAGTGCACCGTTGATGGACACATAAGGAAATGGAGTAGCTGCTAACAGCTGGGAAAAAAATACTGTTGTGTTGAAACAGATCTTGGAATACAAAAAAATTAATATAAAATCTGAAGAATTACATTTTCTCTTTGAAGTTTAATTGGTGGTGACATTTTAAAGTCGCGGTTTGATTGACGTCAAATGTTGCACGTATAGACATATAAACTCTAGAATGTTTTTTTTTTGGATATCAACTGCTGAAACCCATTATATGTAATATATACTGTATAGAATTAGTATGTAGTATGAATTAGAGCTCAACTAACAATTATTTTCATTACTATTATAATCTGTTGATTGTTTTCTCAATTAATCAATTAGTCATTGTCCAAAAATGGTGAAAAATCCCTGAAAAGAATTGGTGAAAAATTGATCGCTGTTTCCCAAAGCCCAGGGTGTCCTCAAATGTCCTCTTTTGTCCCGACCAAAGATATTCAGTTTACTATCATAGAAAACTAAATAAACCAGAAAATATTCACATTTGAGAACCTATAATCAGAGAATTGTTTCTTGCAAAATGACTGAAAACAATGAATCGATTATAAAAGATAGTTGGTGATTCATTTTCTGTCAGTCGACTAATCGTTGCGGCTCTAGTATGAATTTGCTGACACGCCGAGTGTCTGCTGTAAGAAAGAGCGTATAACAGAGATGTAGGGTGATGATGAGGGTGATGATGATGATGCTCCAGGATTGATGAAATATCTGTCAGCAGCATTAGTAGTGTTTGGGTCTCCCCAGGCCTCATTAGTAGTGGAAGTACAGTCTCTCTCTCTCTCCTGATATACTTGGCTCTCACCTTTTGCTAGAACTACAGAGCGTGCAAACCAGCATCATCTGCAGGATTAGCTTTTATACTACGTTACTGAAAGCAGACAGAGGCGGAGGGGTGGAAGTAGAGAGCAAGGAAAAGGAAGATGAAAGAAGGAGGGAGAAGAACAACAGACAAAGCAGGAGAGCGTAGCGTGGTGCTCATTAGTAACGTTGCACGGCGTTTTGAATTTGTGAGGAGGCTTGTGTGTTTAATTGTTATGAGTGAGAGGGTCTCGGTGGAAAGTTTTACAGGCACGCAAGCAAGACTGAATTGTGGGGAGAAGAGAAGAGAGCTGTTTAGACTGAGGTTAGACCAAACTGTAGGGGGGGGGGGGGGGGATAAGGAGAAAGAGAGTGAAAGGAGATAAGAAAGAAGGGAAAGGTGAAAGAGGATGCAGGATAATCACATAGAGAGGTGAGAAAACAGAGGACGAAGTGACGAATGTATAAACACACATTAGATAAATGAAGTGAGAAAATAAGGCTCAACACACTGCCACTGTAAAAAGTTAAAGAACATTTTTTTTTTTCCCCTTTCTGTCTTTCTTTCGCACCCATTTGTTTTCTTCCTTTGTCTGCTTGTCTGGGTCATGCTCTCCTCAGGTGCAGAACTTAGCCACTGTGAACAAAGAGGAAATCAATCACTGTTCACCAATCAGCTAAGCTCTGTGCCTGGCTGGAGAGAGGATACAAAACCTGTCTGGCTGACTGACGTGTACACACACACACACACACTCTCTTACAAAACACCCGTATCAAGACCCTCTGGCTCCCTCATCATCCCTTTTTCTGCTCCGCACTTCCAAATCATCAACTCCTCAAACAAAATCACACACACACACACACACACACACACACACACTCCTAGATAATCATGTCTTCGTTTCTGCGGAGAGTCTAGTGTGTATGTGTGTGTATGTATGTGTGTGTACAGGAGGGGTTCTGGTTGCCATGGCAGCCGGCTGGGTCAGGGCTGTGTGGTAATCCCTGGCAATGTGATTTTATCATAAGTCACAAATCAGCACGCCAGGAACCCTCACAGCCCAGACATAAAAGAACAAGATCTTCTTTCTGTCTTTTTTTTTTCTCTCTCTCTCCCTCTCCCTCTCTCTCTCTCTCTCTCTGCCAACATCCTCAAGTCCAGCTCCAGTCCATCGCTAACCTGCAACACCCAGATATGAAAGATCTCTAACTTTCTCTCCTCTTCTCTTTTTCTCTTTACGCCTGCCATCAGAGTGCAGTCATGAAAGACCAGACCTGTAGATCCTCTCTCCCTCTCCCACACTATTTCCTTGGTTACCCCTCTCCTCCTCTTCTATTCGCCACGCTCGGCTAACCCGGCGATATGCCCCTCATTAAGCGGATCAAGAGGGATTCCAGAGGCATGTACCGGGGGAAGAAAAGAACGAGGGAGTGAGCAGGGAGGGGGAAAAAAAAAAAAAAAAAAAGAAAGGACAGGGAGAGACCACCCTTCTCCTTTTAAAGGGTTGTGCTTTTTAGGTTTAAGAAACAGAGCAGGGAGTGCGCCTTGACAGACATGTTGTTTTCAGTTAAAACCCTCTCAGCCTGCCCCAGCCTAATCCCACTGTACTGGGGTGGGTGTGTGTGTGTATGAGGGTGTGAGGTTGTAAAGGGTACAGGGAGGACTGTTCTACTTAAGAAAGGATGATGAGGGAACACAAACTGGGCAGTAAAACATAAATCCATCTCCCAACAGTACAATATGAAAAAGCAGTGAGGGGGTCGGTTCATCCATCATTTTAATTGGAGAGAGATCTGGACCTGAGCTGAGTTGAACAGCATGATCCATTGATGTTTACAAAGGCTTGTTTGGTTCAATCCAATGGGAAGCAAAAGTAAAAGTTAGGATATTCATCTCTAAATGCTCCTTTTCTTCTATTCTTTTTTTTTTTTTTTTTTTTTTGTGCGTCTTTGCCGCTCCATTTCATTCCTCCTGTACTTGTGTTGAGGCTCCACAGGGAGGTGTAGTGAGGGAGTGAAGGATGATGACAAGAGATCTGCGGGCACAGACAGATAGGCGCTACATACGTACGTGTGTGCTGTATGCGTACGTGCGTGTGCGTGTCAGAGAGATTTATCAGGAGTGAGCCAGATGCCGAGTACTTGTCTAGAAAGCCTTTCACATCCTGTGCAAATGCATAAAGCTGTCTCTTTCAGTGTGTGTGTGTGTGTTTGTGTAAGTTTGTGTCTGAAGATAAAAGCCTGTCTTGTACTGGCTTGGTCATGGCCTAAAAAAGGATTTAGTGCTGTAAGTCACTCAGGTTTATGTGGATAAGTATTTAGCAGTGGCTCTTGACGCAGCCAGTGTTGACCAAGGTCACAGACGCCTTGTTTGACCTCATACTGGCTGAATTGGGGGGGCGTGCTGGATAATAACACAGCTGGTTGATTTCAGAGGTTGGTTCTGAGTGAAAAGGTGGAACAGAGAGAGATCAGAGTAAGTCTTAATTTTAATAAAATGTCAAGCAAAATCTTTTTTTTTTTTTTTTAAATGAGAATTATGTTACTGGCATTTTGCTTTTATTAGATAGTGACAGTGTAAAACAGACAAGAAGCATGAGAAGAGAGAGAGAGAGGAGTACCACATACTACTAAGTACCATGGCTGGAGTCGAACTGGGGATACACTGGTTAGGCTATATGATATGTCCAGTAATACTTTCTACTTTCTAAAATCTATTTTCGCAAACCAGCTTCATTCTATAAACAATAAGATTTTGCATGAACACACACATTTGAAATGTGCATTTGTGTTTTTTTTCCCTTGCTTTTCTCACTAGTTTGAAGTGGGTGGGGCTCTTTTGGACAAGGCTGAGGTCACAAATTACCAATTAGAATTCAACAATATCAGTGATGTCGACATGGAGATGCCGCTGTCAATCAAATCTGATCAAACCGCACCCACACAGTCCAAATGAGGCAGTTTTTGAGTGTTAAAACCTGAACAAACAATAACATGTTAGCATGTATATATAATAGCATGTTTTTTTCCCCTTTAACTTAAATTTGTATTGTTGTTTATTTCGTCATATTTTATGATCCAAGTTTTCAGGTGCTTTAATTAAAACAATGGAGCATCCCTGTGGTTTAGGGAGCAATGCCATGTAATTGCAATGCCCCAAATTCTGGCTGTGAACCTTTGTTGCATCATCCCACTTTCTCTCTCCCCTCCTTTCTTTTCTGTTCTGTCTTTCTCATCTATTAAAACTATCAAATAAAGGCAAAATGCCACCCAAAAAAATCCTCTTAAAAATCCACTGTACAACTGTATTGTTCAGCAGCTTTGAAGACTAGTTTGGTTACTATAGTTGAATTATTGAGCCAAGATCTGTTTAATTGCCTTCTGCCATTATTCAAAGGCTAGTGTCAGTAAAAGCAGGACTGTTATTAAAAGCTCACCAGCATCAAAGAGACCTGTCTTCACTCCAGTCCTCCCTTCCGTTCTTTTTCTTCCTCCCTTTTCTTTCTGTCAGTCTGTCTAAACCATACATTTCTCTCTTCCCTTCATTTAGTGTGAGACCAATAAACCCCTCGCTGTTCTGAGTATTCAAAAAGCCCAGTGGGTGACAGTTGCGGTTGCACATACACACACCCTCACACACACACACAGGAGGAATTTCAGGGTCAACAGTAGAAAAATTACCCCACATTGAGTGGAGACGGTTCTGAGCCCCTTAGAAAACGCTCGCTGACCCATTCTCGCTCTTTCTCTCTTCCCTCTCTCGTTTGTTTGAGGAACACATTCCCGAATTCCTTCTCTGACAAACACATCCTGACGGCGCTGCTGTGAAGCCACGGAAAAGGCCCCATTCTGAGTCTACAAACATGCACACACACACACGCAGTGGGATCAGAAAGGAATGTGCTGTATAGGTAGCCAAGTGACTCAAGAGTGGACTGTCCGCCGGGGCAGATGGAATCAGGATCAATTAAACACAAAGCTTTCCTTTACAGACGCCATCTCAGACTAAAAGGTTAGATATGAGATACGAATATTGTCTGTAAAATGTAGAAACACTTAAAAAAAAAACTGAAGAAGAATAACAATAGTTAGTCTGACATCTCAATGTCACATCATAAGATGACAGAATATTTGAGAAACGCTGCTACTGCATTCTACAGCCCATCCGATGTTACTGGATCTGTTCCCCACGGGTGGTTCAAGTAGAACTCACTAGCCTATTATCAGGCATTTTGTTGCAAACTGAACTCTGAATACAAAGCGACTGAAAACCCTGAGCAGACTGCCAGATCTTCTGTTTTTACAATCGTACACAAACATTACTGATTCACTTTGTTGGGAGACATGTTAATATAAATTCTCTCTCTCCATATTCGGTACCAATGAGAGCCAATATCATTTTGATGAAACTAGAGCTCCGCTAAGCTGAATGGATGTTGATTTTGGGATAACAAGTACAAGAATAAAAGCGCAAAAGAACAAGATCAAAAATGTAGTTTGCTTTGGCTCAATTTTGCATCTCAAACGGTTTTAAAGGATTGCTACCACAGACATAAAATTTAATGTCACACTCTTGTAGCTGAAAGTAAATCAGGGAACTGAGAATGAGACTTCACCTCCAATGTCATAGGACCATCTCCTCCACCACTCTGCGTGCAGATTGGTCCATTTCTTCACTGATCAATGAGAGGCAGCGACGGGCCAGAGCCTGCTGCTCAGGATCCTCCTGAACCATCAGCTCCCCATACAGATACACACCCATGGCCTAGAACACACACAAACAACAAAATCACTTTCATTTTTATTTCTCTTCTGATGATAGAGCCTTGTCTCTTAAGCTGATTCAATGCTTTAAACAGTTGTGTATATGTACTTGGTCATGAACCAGGAAGTGTTCCACGTCTCCATAAGCCTGAGTGTGTCCATGTTTGACCACCAGCTCACACCAACGATGTCGGACCTGTGAGAGGAAAAATATGACAATTATTAATGACATTTTTAAAAAAAAACAACTATATATTTCTTTTAAATGTGACCTGGTGATAGAAAGTCTCGTTTTCAAGAGACGTCTGGCCAAAATGGCAGCACAGTAATCGACCAAAACAGACCCAAGAAATGAAAAAAAAAAAAAAAGATTAATCAGGGAAACATAAAAGGCATTACAGAAAAATCCCACAATTTCTCACTAAAACCAAAGCTATAAATCAAAATAATTGCACTTGACCATTTCAGTCCTTAAATGGCCATGATGTCATGTTTGAAACCATTTCAGATGACCATAGTTCCTGTAATTATTGTTTTACTTAATTTTAAACTGATGAAGATGACCACATAAAAGCTCTCTGGTCAAACTTTGGTACAGCCTTGCTAAAGACGATGAAACTGAAGGGATAAATTCAATTTCAGCAGAATGCCACTGATTGCAATATGTAATCTTTTATTAGGATTTAAAAAGTTTTGGAAGACATTTTACTTCCATGCTTTTTGCCAGTGTGCTCCACTTATATTAATGTGAAATGGTAACAAAAGACAAACAGCTCATCTGACAAGCTGAGAGACAAAGCTGAAAGCTGCTCTGCTGACAATGAATAGATTCATCCAGGATCGGAGGATTTAGCAGATGTGAACTTTGTTTTAGAAAGGAAACCGTCTCAATCTAAAGTTCATGTTTAAAAGTTCAATTTCATTCTCTGACTATGTGTATGTGTATATTCACAGTGTGTATATGTGTGTATGTATAGGTGTATTTTTCACTGTATGCGTGTGTGTATGTGTGTGTGTGTGAAAGCTAATGCCTGGCCTTTCTCCCAGAGGATCAATAGGAGCTCTGTTGCCGCGGTTACAGGAGAGATCAGAGACTGGCTCTGTCCCTGCCTCAGCCATCATCCTTCATCATCTGCTATGAGCATGCATGTGCGTGTGTGCCTGTGTGTGTGTGTGTGTGTGTGTCTGTGCGTGTGTACACGTGTATATGGATACGCTCTTCTGGAAGAGACAGACAGAGGATGATAAAAGAGACAGGAGAACGATAAAAAAAAAAAAAAACCTGATGAGAAATCTTTTAAAGCGCTGTCACTACATTAAGGCCTGATAGTTTCCTTTGGCTGGTTTTTCGTGGGTGTTTCAATCTCCTCCATAACTGTCTCCACACACTCAGGATAATAAACTAGTCCTTTGGAGAGTACAGTGACCAAGCGTGGGATTTTTGGCGATTGATTCCATTTTAACAGCTCAAGCTTTGGGCATTTCTTAAAGCACTGTGTTGGAAGGTAGCAATCTAGAAATGCTGAAAAGGTGCCAAATGGATCTACCTGAGTGCTGTTTAAATGTGTGCACACTCTTAAAGGATCAGTGTGTAAGATTTAGTGGCATTTAGCGGAACAGACATGGCAGAAATTGAATATAATATTCATAAGTATGTTTTATTTTGTGTATAATCACCTGAAAATAAGAATAGTTGTGTTTTTGTTACCTTAGAATGAGCCTTTTATATCTACATAGGAAGCAGGTCCCTTTCCACAGAGCCCACCATGTTGCACCACCATGTTTCTACAGTAGCCCAGAACGGACAAACCAAACACTGGAGAGGGCCTTTCGCATTTTTCGCAAGTTTCGTGGCCACTGTAGCTTCTCCTACATGCTTGGAAGGGGAGGGGGAGAGGAGGTGTATTCATTTGGTTGCAATCTGCAACCTCATCGCTAGATGCCGCTAAATCCTACACACTGATCCTTTAATAGGAGTTTTTGCTTTGTTAGGTTGTGCCTGAAATGTTGCACTACCCTCCACCTGTTTATGCAGTATGAGAATGGAGACTGAGCAACTGTTCATTGACAACAGCCACATTTAAATCCACCCATTACTTCTGCAACCTGCTAAATAATCTCAGACGGGCTTTGTAGTGTAGTTCCTCTTTTGTCCAAATTTAAAATCTTCCCTTTTCTATATATTCTCTGCCTCTGTTTACTCTGCAATCCGAAAGCAGACAGGACAAAAAAGCAAAGGATGTAAGTTGAGTGTAACATGCTCTTCTAACTTTTGCCCACAACAAGGATGCATGCGTCTGTATTCATGAATGTGGGAGTGTGTACAGTATGTGTACCCTCTGGTGCCAGCCCTGCCCTTCTGGCCTGCGTAGCCCTAGCAGCTGTTCCCTGCGCTGGGTTACATTCCTGGGGAGAGCCCTGGGGCAGAGCAGCTGCCTGGTGCACCTCTCCTTACCCCCTTTTTACTTGGTTTCCTCTCGCTGGGCCCCTCTCTCTGACAGCACATGCAATTACACAGTGACATTCCTTCATTTATTACTGCACCCCCCACCCCTCCTTCATCCTCCACCACCAGCACCACCACCGATCCCGACACTAACACAGAAAAGCTACGACGACTGATACTAACGTACTGCATGTGTGCTCGCTCTTACCATGACGAACGAACGTTTCTCACCTCCTACAGTCGGAATCTCATAAAAACTTTTTTCATACTGTCCGTCTTTCAACTAGTGCTGCAACTAACTTACTTAACTTATTTATTGCCATTATTGATTCATTTGCTGATTATTTTCTCAATTCACCGAATAATAATTTAAAAAAATAGTGAAAAATGGCACAATTCCCTAAAGCCCAATTAATCAATTATCAAGTAGTTGTGTATTTATAGACTATTAGATTAGTAGACTACTTATTTCAGCTGTACTTTCAACCTCATATCTATGATTCCCTACATTTTCCTATCTTGGCACTTCTTAAGCCTTGAATTCCCAATTTTTCACATTAGAGACCTTGTTTGGACGGGGGAAGTGGGGGGGGGGGGGGTTCTTGTCCATTTGAGAAGCTGTTTTTGTTTCCAGTCTAATGTGGGCATGTGAATGGTGATTAAAGGATACACAAATAAACTTCAGTAGGCTTTTTGTTTGTTCTTTCTTAGTCATTTCTTCATTCATTCTTAATAATTCCTTGTTCTGTTGTCTCCTCTCCTCCACATGTTGTGGCTGGAGGAACCAGACAGTTCTTGATGTGGTCCGGTGAAGTCTCCAGTCACTGGAGGAGTAAACCTTGCCTGGGCAACAGCAGACAATGTGTCCTATGTGCTTGACCGACAGATGCCCTTCGACACACACGCATGCACGTCAGCTCTCGCAAAATCAAAAAATGTGCACACACAGCGAAACGCATACACACGCGTACACGTGTGCACGCGCATGCATAGTCACACAGCATCACACATCACATGAGGCTCATATGAAAGGAAGTGGGCCAAAGTCACGCACTCTCTCTCATACATGCAAACACATGCTCCGGCTCACAGACGCACTCACACATGTATTCACAGTCACTCACACCGTTCACAAAGCGGTCCCACTGCACGCACACTGGTGGTCGGCCACATATTTCCTTTCACTATAGTGTGTGTGTGTGTGTGTGTGTGTGAACGTCACATACACAGAAACTTAAGCTTGCACAACAGTCTGTCTCCACACCACCTTTGACTCAGAGACAGCTCCTTCATCCCTTTCACTGTACAGCATTTCACTATAAACTTCTCTCCTCTGCTTGGAGTTATACAAAAACCAACAGGTGGTGAGACAATATGTGACAACATGCTATGCTACTTTACAACAAATACAAAATACTATCACCAGTTCAAGTTGAAATGATGAGAAAATATCTTTTAAAATGGCAAAACAGGAAAACCTGTTCCTGTAATCTGAATCATCAGAAGAATTGCAGATTTACTGTGATCTGTTTGGATGTTTTGATTTAAAAGTATAATTTTTCCTTTGGTTGCACAGTCCACGTTGTGTTTAGTCATAAGACAATGTGTTTTGAGGAGACATATTACTAAAGGCCTTTTAAAAGCCATAACAGTCATTTCTAATAATCCAGTACTAGTACACTTTGAAAAGCTCTCATTCTCCATCAGGTAAATAGTGAGGGGCTATGGAAGCCAATCTGCACTCATTCCAGTATTTATCCAAGAATTTTAAACCGATCCATCATCTATCTCGTAAAGAGGATGCAGTACCAGACAAAGAAAGAGAAGATGAAGAGAATCATAGGGAGAGACAGAGCGATAGAAAGACTGAAAAGAAAGCGCGGCAGACAGGAGAATAAATGGCCACTTTTATTAGGAGAGACGTGTAGGTGATTGACCTCTTCTGAATGAGATTACTAACATTAGGACTGGGCCATTGCATTGAGACAGGTGCGTGCAGGTGTGTGTATGTTTGTGTAAGAGAGAGTGCGCGCATGTGTAGCAAGTGTGTGTTTTTCCATGCATGACTATGTGCATAATGGCCCTGTGTATTTTTAGCAAACACTGAAAGTTTTTCCTGGAAATTGCAGATGAGATCCTCCTTTCATCTGCCAGGAAGTCTGCTAAAGAGGCCTACAGCTAAAGCTGGACCCGAGGCCAAACACAAAGTGGCCTTGCTTCTGGCATTACGAGGCCAATTACTAAAAAAAAAAAAATTAAAAGCAAGACAATAACCTAAAGTGGTGAGTAAAATCACTTGAACAAATTATGACTATGCTTTTAGATTTCAGGTTTTATAATTTAATTTTTTTTTTTTGCCTTATTTGACTCATTTTTATAAATACTGAGTCTATTCTAAACATATCTGACATTTTATTCGCCAAAAGTTTTTTATATTTCTTTAAATGCATCTTTCCTTACAGCCCATGTTCCCCTCTGTCCTCCAGCATTATTGTCTATCGGTGGTGTCCCTCAGCCAATCAGAATACTACCTAATAATGCAAAATCCCTTACGCCACATCTTTACCTGCAGTTATGGCTGCAGCTGGAGATGTAAGACAATGGTGATCATGAATGGGAAGGGGAAGAACCTGTTGTTGCACAGTTTAGATTCCAAAAGGATGTTTCAGAACAGTAAGATTGTGTCTAAGTTTCATAACAAAGAAAAAGTCATTATTTTAAATGTAGCCGGAGGTCACTAGCTTAGCTTTAACACATATATATTATATTCCTTTAGCTGAGTAACAGAAAGAAATGTTTATGAGTGTGCTTGTTTTAAAACCTCATCCAAAGATTGAAGATTAAAAAGTTTAAAATTCTTTCTGAGTCTCGTTAAGCAGACAGTCGGCGGTAAAATGTGTGCACACGTACAACCATTTGCTGGTAATGGAGGCAAGATCGTCTCCAGAAATGAATTTTAGCCATTCCTGACCTAAATTTGCATTCTCTGGAAACATTTTAGCTGGTGAACAACCAGCAACACTTCCAGAGACCTGCTTTGCTCGCCTTCTGGCTGAAACTCCAACCACAGAAGTTACGGCAGGGGTGGGCTCATGCTAAAGTTTTCTAGGGATATTTGAATTGACTTTCTGGTGTGACATAGTAACGAATTCCGCCTCAACATCTCTCGCTCTTGAGCTGCGAAATTCAAAGTTTCAAATAACTTAAAAAGACTGAGGAGATAGAATTGAGTAATTTTACAGCACAGGAGAGCCCTCACTATCACCCTAATCCATCCCAAAACCCACCATACCAACCCTTTAAAAAATATATATTTTTAAAATGAGAATTAGAAACAACATATTTTATTTGTGACAACTTAAGCAAGTGGCCTGACTGTGAGTTTATCGTAAGTATAATAAAAATACTTAGATGCTCATGTAAATGTCTGGATTTAATACAATGACAACTTTAACTAGCTTTGTACAGTAGAACATCTGAGCCCCATTATATACATTACTGCCCCAACAAAACAGCTCATATAATTAATAAGAACTTGTAAATGACTGAATATGTATCAAATTGTTCTTTTCATGATGAGCCATGTGTTAACAACGGAGGTTAGCGTGGACAGTTTACGGGCTTTGCCGCAGCTGTGTTTTCACACTTGTGCTCCTGTACTCTCAAGAACTCTTGATCTGCCAACACACACAGCTGCAGAGCACAAACACAGACAAGGAAACCCGCACGCACACACACACACACACACACATACATCGTTAATAGTACCATTAAGGAACTTTGTGCCATACTAAAACATGAAGCGAATACTTGAGGGATTTAGTCAGTAATGGTGGCTGTAAAGAAGAGAGCTGCTATTACAGGAGAATTTACTACACATTACTAAGCGCTGTGCCTTGGGATGGGGAAAGTAGAGGAAACCTTCTACTTTTTTAGTATAAGTGGAGATTATGGTGCTTGGATGCTTGGTGGATGCATTATACTCACTTGTCTGAGCATGTTTGTGTGGGTGAATATACTGTATGAAAGTGTTTGATGGTGTGTGGTCTTACCTCAGCGTCTTGATTCTGTAAGTCGTAGGTTCGCTGCAGTGTGCGCATTGTTGTCACGCTCAGGTCCGCTTCCTCTAAAAGAAGCTCCAAAAGCATCACAAGTTGGTCTGATGTCACCTGAAGACAAAACAAAACGATTCATGAGATTAATAGCTCTGACTAATCCATGCTCCTTCATAAAAACATATTAAGGCAAACTGTTGAATATTATGTGCAAAAATGTCACATCATCCTGTAATAACCACACACATCTGCAAGTATTCATTACACCAGCAACTTCAAACTACTAAACTAGTTAAATTATGGAGACATACTGTGCGTTCACTTGCAAACACATTTACATTTATTTTCTACAAGTTTCATTTCCTTTATAGCGCTGGAAAAGCTTAATGAAAAAACACGCCAATATCAGTCGGGCAATTAATTCAGATGTTCAAACGGAGGAAACGGTAGCATAATAAAACTGGTAATTAAATAAATATGGTAAACTGACTGAATCTCTTCCAACTGGGAAATATTTACAAAAACAGGCAAAAGAGGACAGATGCAGGATATGAACCAAGGCAGGAAAGAGAGGTGAAACAAGGCAATGAAGTTGTAATTTTCTATATATTGTTGTCCTATTATAGAGAAACAAAATGAGCAGTACTGTAAGGGGACAAAAAGCTGCTGCTCAGGGAGACATACTGCCAAAAAAAAGGAAACATCTACAGAACATCTACTCTTTGTAGGTTGTAAAACCGGAATGACGTCCCTGATTGCAGCAATGACGGAGCCTAAAATTTGGAATTGGAAGAAGAAACAGTTCCAAAAAAACAGGAAATACCTCACTGTAGCGTCTTCATAGCGCTTGCACTCATTGTGTTATTGTGAGGTAAACCTTAAAGGAAACAACCTATTTTCTTCAGATGACTAACACCATCAGGGACAGTCAAAACTCAGCGGTGAATTTAGACGATTATTCTGAGGATGGATGTGGGCAGCGATATGAGAGAGCGACTTCCTCCTCCGGGGAGAGCTGTGCCCAGCCTTGCCTGCCTCTCTCCTGGATACACCCAGCATTCCCAGCCACACTTTCTCTCTGGTCCCAGTCTGGGACACAATTAATAGCTAAAGGCTCCGATGAGACTAATGTGAAAATAGGTATGAAGTGTTTGCCTGTGTGACTGAGTGAAGCAGAGCGCGAGTGATATAGCAAGGGAGAAAAGTGACAGAGAAAGAGGTAGACAAAAGTCTTTTATTTGGTAAACACATTCAGCGAGAGTAAAGTAAGTGGCTGCATTTGTGCAACATATGTTTAGTAAAAAGCCTTTCCATTTAGAGCTATCTTTGGTAAACAACCTCCTTAGCGCTGCTGGGAAATACCTGACCTAAACTAGGAAGTATTTCAGCATGTAGCTGTTGGAGCTGAGGGAATAACACCCAGACTCAAGCTGGCAAATGGTCAAATCAAACTACTACTGTACCACTCCTGCCACACGCACACACACACACACACACACACACAGACTAACGCTGATGACTATCTAACTCTGTGGAAAGTCTGATATCCAGTCCTTCCCTTCACCCTCTATCGACTCTCCCCTTCCTCCTCCCTCCATTTTGTGAAGGCTGAGTGTTTTCTGAAGTGGCGTCTCCATCTCTAAAGGGTTTCTTTGGGGCCCACCCATGATCCCTCTCACTCTCCCACCCTTTGAAAAGTGAGGAGTCCAAAGCAATAAAACACTGTTCTCTCGCACACACCACTTCACACATCCATCTGCACCGACTGTGAGGTCCTGTTTGCCTCTATGTACTTACGTTGCTATGGTGGTAATCAATATGTCTGCACCGGTGTCTCCAAAACAAATTCCTGGCTAATGATGGTGCATTACAAACTAATTTATATTGCTATTATCATACCCACACACACACACACACACACACACACACACACACACACACACACACACAGTGCACGTATTCACAGACAAGAACATGATAGCACGCCTCATCACATCAAACATCTCCACGGTGAAGTCTCAACATCAGCTAACACCTCCTCCCATAAACTGTTTACCTTTTACCTACTTATACAAAGACACAGTACACTCATACACTTATAATATAAACACACACATATTTGTATTAGTTGCAGAAAGTGACATTTACTTTAGTACAATTTTGAGGTACTTGTTCATTACTTGAGTATTTCCATTTTATGCTACTTTCTACTTCTACTGCACTACAATCCAGCAGGAAATATCACATTTTTTACTCCTTACTACTTACAGTAGTTTAAAGAAGTTTTTTTTAATTTGAAGTGCTTGATAATTGATTTGGGCCTCGTGATTAGGAAAATCTGGATGGGTGAGGCAGAGGGAGAGAGAGAGCAATTATAAGGGAAAAGGTGAACTCCATGGTTGAGTACTCCCTTATTAAGAGCCAGAAGAATGGCACACAAACACTTACAAATAGCCCATACACACAGTCAAACACACACACACACACAGAGCATCCCATGTCATGACCAGGTCATGGGTAACTCTAACAATAGCCCTTAATAGTACAGTGCTGAAAGCACTTTACCACTGAAGGGGGAAACGTATCCCTCTCTATCTCAATGATTCATGGGAAAAGATCTGCTCACACACACACACACGTGCACGCAGACGCACACACAACGCAGAGTTTGGCCACATGAAAGAAGCATTTCATTCCCATACTGTCCGTCAAAGCTGAGGAATGCTAATAGTGAAAAAGACAAAATACACAGTCTGTATCACACACACACACACACACACACACACCCACCCACACACACACACACTCAGACTGCTGACCACCTCTAATTCTCTCTCATAGGACTTTTTATATAAAACAATGCACACACTAACATACACACGACTCTTCCATACAAATCGCTGACACGGGTCGGTTGCACCAGCTCTATATTGAGCCGAGCCTTGCAAAGACCTCTGGGAAATATGCTGCTGAAATGTCCCCTTCACACACTGACCTCCAAACTCTATGGAACAATGACACACACACACACACATGTGTGCATATATGTGCAAATATAGACTTTGTTTGCCACAGTGACTGACAGCTCAATGAGACAAACGGCTATAGTAAACACAGGATATGATGTCCACCACGAACTATAAATGAAATAAATATATATAGTTCAGTGTGTGTGTGTGTGTGTCTGTGTGTGTGTGTGTGTGTGTGTGTGTGTGCGCACGCGGACATGCCTCTGTGTGTGTGCGCACTGCTGTAGATGGTATTCCTATGTGAGTGGAAGAGTTGGAGTAAATGAGAGAAGCTGCTGCATTTGTGTGTGTGTGTGAGTGTGTGTGAGTGTGTGTCAGTGCATATGCGTGGGTGTATGGGACTATGGGACTACAGTAAGCAACATTAGTCATGCTACTGCATAACATGTTCGTACAGCACAAAATGAATAGAAGCTCTTTAGCCTTTTGTACAGGATGTGTATGCACGCACGCACACACACACACAACCCATCAATAGAGGCTTTATTGTGATATTTCCACCCTTAATACTGATCAGGCTGCATTAAACTGTGAGTTATGAGTTGCAAATAAATTGTTTCTGATCTGTGAGTTTCTGTTGACTCTGCTGTATTTCCTTTTCTGGGACAGTGTGAGGGATGAAAAATGGTTGTCCAAATTTAAAAAAAAAAAAAAATGTAAATCTTAAATCTTTTTCTGCCCCTTTCCAACAATCCATCACTTGTTCAGTATTTCCATGGCAACGGCACTGAGTAGCGCTCTGCATTCTGTACAGTACATAGGAGAGCGAGCCTGTGTGCTTTTTCAGAAGTGGTGCCTTTACGCACAGACAGGATTGATCTCAAATATTTCCAGTTTTTTCCATCTGTCCATCCCATTCTCCATAGTCTCTTTGCTAAAGAGGGTCATGATCACCACCCCTTTTAGTCTCTTGCTACCTTAAGCAATCACTCGCCATTTACCATCGCATCTCTGCAAGAGGCACCTCAGGTAACCCCTGCCAACTGAATCATCACTGCCCTCTCCCACGTTTCTACTTCCACGGATTTACAAAAAGATAAGTGCTGGTCTCTTTTACTCCTACTTTTGTCATTGAAGTCAGTATGTCACTGTTGGCTTATGGCTTGAACCCTAGGTCCCCGCAACTGTTTGTAATGACAATCGGATAAACTAACCTCATTGTAAGAAACTCGGCAAAAAGAAATAAAACTAGGGAGAAGGCCAAAAAGTTTGAACAGTTAGGAAAAGAAGAAAAAAAGAAATGACAGAAAGAGCAGGAGAGACAAAAATGGCACCAAAGGGATTGTGTAAAAAAGTCAACGATTGGACTAACTGACCATAAAATCTATATAATGACGCCAAAGAACATAAGAGAACCTCTTTCTATGCCCTTGGCAGCTTTAAAAGGCATACAGAGGTGTTGCTAATGCTTTCTTTTCCTGCCTTACCTCCCCTCTCTTCCTTCTCTCGCTCCCTACCTCCGTACCACTGGGGAGAGTGTGGTGCTTGTTCAGTCACACTGCATTATGGGGGTTGGAGACATTGAATAACTGTGACATTATAAAACCAAACTGTGATTTCTGAGAGGCCATTGAATCGTGTGTGTACATGCATGTGTGTGTGTGCGCGCGATGCCATTCAGCCGCTCGGCTGCCTTTTATTTCTGTCTGACCGCAGGCTCGTAAAAACACATTCTGGCACCAGCAGCTAAAGGCCTCAGCTTACGCCTCAGGTACTAAGGTTTCACTCTTTCTTTCCCTCAAATCCCTCCCTTTCTCTCTCCCTCCGCCTCTGTCTCCATGACTGTCTGCCTCCGTCCACATACCAACTCCTTTTCACTCCTCCTTTCAGTGGTCCAGCGTCTGGCTCCTCCAATTAAATGCCCTTCCTTGCGTCCTTTATCTCTTTCTGTGCGTCTTTATTTTACTCCTTATTTAAGGGCCCAAACATTCATCTTCTCTAACTGCAACAGCAGGCTCGGGTCTTGAGGAGAAACAGTGCACCGAGCAGCTATTAAGATTCTCTCAACAGCCATGACAGCATAAGAAACATCACAAATAGTTACACTTTTAATTAGCCTGTAACTGCTCTATAGAGCTGCACAGAATTCAGCAAAACAGGGCAGATGGTCAGGAATAAAATAGCAAGCAAGAGGCAAAAAATTGAAAACCAAATGATGTAAGGAAACAGTTCAGCAGCTAGGGAATATTAAATGTTGGCAAGGGGTCATTCAGTTCTCTGAATCCCTGTACCATCTCTGCCACTGTATTGTATACTTCTCAAATAGTAAACTATTGAGTATTTCTAACCAATAGACGTAAAAGTGTAAGTGCAACAAATAATGTCTGAATCTACATAGCAGATTGAGTCTTACTACCTTTCTCAGGAAGAAACAGATGACTGTATTGAATTATCACAGCACATGGTAACATGTTAGGAGGATGGCCCTTCCATACTGTAGCAGAAGCATGTGTGGGAGACTTTAGTAAAAAGGTACAGCCGTAATGACAGGAGCCTATAAATATAAAACCTATAAATATGCTAAGTGGCTCAAGAAAAAGAAATTCATACAGTGTTGGGATATGATACCGCAATCCTGTGGCTTCACAAGGTCTAAAAAGACATTATAAAAAGGCCTGCTGACATCATAGGTTTTGTAAACCAATTTCGGGTAATGGATTGGAGTGCGCACACGCGTACACACAAACACACACCCGGGAGATGGGGAAAGGTTATCTGTGAGTCACATGTTACCCTTTCAACTTGTGAAATGGAGCTGTCTTCTGTGCTATCATCCCCTCAAATTATGTCACACCTGCTTCTGCTTCTGATGATCTCACAGATAGTGCCGGTCACAGACTGATGACCTCACCGATGACCTACAGCTGCAACTGTCTATCTGCAATCTCATCATTAAACAGCATTCATTCTTTGTTTTCTAATTTGAAAACTGCTTCAATCAACAACAACAAAAGAGGGAGAGAGAGTGTGGGATGAGGGTGTATATTTGTATGTGTTTATGTGCGTGCGTGTGTGTGTGTGTGTGTGTGTGTGTATTAATGGCTGTTGCAATCAGTCCTGAGCCTAATCAGGAATCAGTACATACAGAGAGCTTTCTCGAGAGTCAGACACAGTAGGACTAGAGTAACAGAATGACAAGAGAAGGAGATAGAGAGCTTTTGACCTTGTAATCATGGTGACTGCTGGGATCAATTGTCTCATCAATGTATCTTCTGACACAAACACATGCACCGACAACAGGCAAAGTGTTTAATGGGAAACAAATATTCCAAACACGCACGGTACACTGCCAATCAACAGAGCCCATTTGGAAAACAAACAAGTCTATGTGCTTCGTTTATGCTGTGTAAGTCACATGTGCTGGATACATTTTTGAGCATGTACTAGTATGTACACACAGGATAGCCACAGTATGCGCTCTACATGCTGGCATTATGTGTACTCCTCCCTGAATCGCCAATATTTAACCCAATCTATGCACATGCATGTTTGGGTAAATACGTGTTTGTGAGTGTGTGTTTGATCAGCTGCTGGCTGTGAGGATTGGTGGTCCCCAGTAGCTGCCTTTTTTTTTTCTCCCCCCCCATCTGTCTTCTTGGCCTTCAAGTTCATAGGCTCAGGCCAATCAGAAAGCAACGTGGGGTCACAGTGGGTTTGCGAGTCAGGGGTTAAACTAAAAAAGCATACGCAGTGGGCCCTGCGGTGGAGAATGACTACTTGCTCTGAGGGGAAATCAACCAGGCCAACATACACACATGTGCAAGGAAATATACCTACCCGAAAGCATGTGTGCAAGTACACACATGCACACATTCTGAACGGCCATGAGGCATGCACTCCGCGGCTCATCAGATAGCTTTCCTGCACTATCTCAACGCTTTGTTCTGTCTCTGTGCAGCAGGTGGGGCGTTTGTAATGTAAAATTCTATGTTCCTGCAATTTGGCATTGATCATGAAGGCAATAAACATGTTTTCTCTCCTACTCACCACCGCTCTGACTCATACTCATTCACACATACACACCTCAAAAAATAGGGAAAGTTTAATTAATCTCTGGCACTCAATGCTTTGACGCAATGCACAAATCTAACTGTCTCCAGCGGATGCCTCCCTCGCCTCCCTATCGCCATTCCTCCCACAATCCATTGTTCCATTCCCAATGGAGACACAAACAACTCCTTAACTACACATATAACACAAACACAAAGAGGCCTCTTTTTTAATATTTTCTTTTTTTTCCCTAGTTTTTGGAAAGCCCAATTCCCCTGCAGGACAGTCCTTGTCACTTCTTGCGCTGCTGTTAGTCTGGGGAGTCAGAGACAGGCAGTCTTTTTCACCTGCCAGCTTCCCCGGAAAAGCATAACACGTCCCCTTGGATCCAACTCGCCTTCTCGCAGGCGCCCTGGCCAAACAGTGGGAGTCACAACCGGGGATTGAACCTCAGGTCTCAGCGGTGGCTGGCAAGTGTTTTGCCCCTGCACCACCCGTATGCCTTTGAAAAAGGGAGGCCTTTGAAACAGAGCTGGAACAAAAGGACTGCTGTTTGCGTGTGAGAGAGAAAAATCTGTTGCATTGGTACAACAGTGACACATCCAAACAGCTGGAAGTCAGTTTAGACAAAGGGAGAGGTGAGGAGAATGAGATGGTGGAGAAAAGAAGAATACAGATTTTTTTTTTTATGTAACTACACATGAATAAATTACAGCAAATGCCCTTCTCTAAAAGTCATTTAAAAGGTTAAGTCTGATGATATTCTATACTTTCCTTATTATAAACAAATCACATGAAAAATACAAAACCAACAATTATTTGGTCCTTCTAACAAGTATTGTCTGAATATCAAAAGCCTGATATAGCTACTTCCTCTATGTCATATACCTCCATTGTTGTCTAAAAACACATCAATGAGCCACACTGTTACACTGGCTGACATGTTCTTTTCTCACAATGGACATGGGCATTGTAGTTTATTTTGAGTCAATCCCACAAACACTGTCATGCTGCCGTAAATACTCAAAAGAGGACCAAATGCGCACTATTTCAGCATTATTCCCTGCTTGGGGCTGAGAGCCACAAAGAGAATAACAAAATTTTTGATAACTAAAATATAGAATATCACCAGCCTTATCTGTGACATACATATTCCAACATATAATGTGAATATATGCGCAAGCTCAGAATGACTCTCTTTGTGTAATTGTGGCTGATTTCTCATGAAAAGCCCTCAAATTGAATCAAATTTTGACAGAATCGCACAAATATATTTATTCTTTCTCTTGTTGTTGTTATCCCATATTTCCCTGGAAGGTTTCAATTTCTTGAGATGTTCCATATCCTGCTTTGGTGGATTTTCTTCCTGCCAAGAATAAAATTCTGAAGGAAATACTGACATTTCAATCCAAAATCATCATCATATTGGAATTTAGTGAAACATTAATCCTTGTCACTAACACACACACTCTTAACAGCATATTCAGTTATCTCACAGATACTTAACTGCCCACTCCCTCAACACATAAGGTACGGATGTATGAAATGTGACTAAGGCTGAAAATAGCAGAGCACCCAGGTTTAATTTCCTCATGTCATTTGTTCTGGCCTGATCCTGTGAGAATGAGAGCAGCCTAAGGGTCGCGGTTAAATATTATCCCTGAGGAAAAAAAAAACTAAAAAAAACAACAGCCACACTGCAGTTTCCTTTATAGGGTTGTGGATAAATATTTTCAGCAGTGGGTGCTGCTCTTGATTATTATAATTACTTGGGTTAATAGGGCACAGAGACACAGACAGACACAAACACACACACACATGGTGGAGGGTTCAAAAACTTTTGTCAGCTCTTGCAATTGAATGTTGGCAATTTCACCGTGCCATTTTGTGGCGGTTAGACTTCTAAATGTCAGCACACACACTGACCGCAAAAGCACGCATGCACACACACACACACATATCCTTGCACACACAAGCTGCAAGGATTCATCCATTCAAGCCGGGTTTATCTGGATGACAACAATAATAGGGGTAAAACACAAACATGCACCGGTGATGACCTCCAGTGTGGAGCGATAGCATCTACTGCTGTTGAAAGATACACTGAGAAAGACAGAGCCAGAGTGGGAGAGAAAACAAGGAGGACGAAAGACGGGATGACTCTGGCAGACAGAGTCAAACACGAAAAGGGAGTGGCAGCCAGAGACGAGAAAGGGAAGAGGAGACAGCAGAAAAAGGCTAACATAGCCAGAGCCATCAAACAGAAAGGTCATGCAGGAAGAGACTATATGGATTCCCTGTGTGTCTGAGTCTGTCTTTCATATTACGTGGTAATATGTTTGAGATACATAAAGACAGAGATCCTCATTGGTCAGTCTTTGTATCTATGTGTGTGTTTCATTATGTATGTGTGTTGTCTCCTGTGTGAACTCTAGGCTGGCTGGGTTTAAGCAGTCTGAGTTGACAGAGGTATGTGGGATGGACTAAACCCAGATATCTGCTGCACAGACAGACACACACACACAGCTGTGTAGTCATGCACAGCCACAAAGAGACAGACACACACACACACACTAAAGAAGAAAAAAGAGGTAGATATTAGAGAATGACAGAGGACACCACAGAAACAGGAGAGAGATGGAGTAAGCGAGAGTATCACAGAGAGACACCGATGGAAAAACAGATGGAAAGAAATTCAAAACTTGTTGTTTACTTTGTATTAAAACCAGTTTTCCCCAGGAAGACATTCAGTCTGTCTTTTTCCTATGATAAGACCACATCCAGCTTAGCATCACATGATATCCCAAACTGGGGGGTTTGGAGCTGGAGCTGTCGCCTGCAGTATGGCTTTTGGCACCAACTGAACAGTCTGTCTGACTGTCTTAATACTAGATTACACCAGACTGTGGAAACATTAAGACAGTAGTTTTATGTTGTCATCCCCTGGCAGTGTGAATTACAGCATACATAGCCTCTTTGTTGAGATACAACATGTTCACCATTAATATGACTTGTCTAAAAGAGTCGTTTTGCTTCTGTTTTTCCTTCTATCAGGAGAAATAATTGATTTTTAATGCCTCTGCAGTGTTTGATCACAAGAGCATTTCTAGAGCTGAAATAATTAGTCAATTTAATGATTGTTTGATTGACAGAAAATCAACCAGCAACTAGCTTTTCTTTGTCTTTATGGTAGCAAACTGAATACTTGAGTTTACTTGAGTTTTGGACTGTTGGTCAGACAAAATGAGTAATTTGAAACCGTCTGGGATTTAGGAAATTGCAATGACATTTAATACATCAAATGATGTATTGAGAAAACAATCGTCAATTTAATCGATAATGAAAATGATCATTAACTGCAGCCTCAGTGTTAAAGACTGATATGGTCTATGTTAAGACCATTGATTTGTCTCTGCTTTTCAGGAAATTAGGGTTGAATTCAAAAGGCTGTGGCTTAAAAGGATAAACATTGCTGCTTTTGGGACAGAAACCTTCTCATATGGCATGAATACAACTGTGACCCCAACAAATGAAGGAAAGGCATTATAAGCCTGACAGACTGTGTGACAACACTCCCACCCCAAACACACACTCTCAGATGTCTTAGACACTTGGTTATTGGTTTCATGTGCAGGGATTTCTATAATCTTTGGAGCCCGTGGGCATAGTAGCATACAGCTGACATTGCTTTGCATGCATGCGCGTGTGTGTATCTCCGTGTGTGTGTGTGTATGCGTGTGTTTTTGACAAGGCTAATTGCGTCAGGGCTGTCTGAGAGCCCTGTCGGCTTCCCAGTCATTACCAGGAAAGACAAATGTTTTAGCACTCAGCACACTGCATTCATATCCGCACACACACACACACACACACACACAAAAACACAACATTACATATTGTATCTATGAAAGCTATTAGGTGACTCCTAAATCAGGTTTTACGTGAGAAGCATTGATTCATTTGCCACTGCTAAAAAGCCAGCACCATTTTACAGCCTATCCCAATATTGAACATGACTCTGCACTAAATATTTGGCTTAAATGTCACTCTTTTTAACAGTGCAACCTCCATGCTACAATGCATTTTATAGCACTGCATTATACAGTACCAGTCAAAAGTTTGGACACACTTTCTCATTCAATTAAATAGTAAAGTGTCTCCAAATTTTTAACTGGTACTATGCGTCTAAAGTTGTGTTTGAATGGACTCCAAAATGAACAATGTGTATTTGTGTGAGTGACAAAGTGCTGTGCTTGTTTTGTACGTATTGGAGCCATATTCAGCAGGCTGTGTTCTCTCTCTGTCTCTGTCCCTGATGTGTTTTCCATGTGTGCTGGAAAGACAAACACAGCTGCACTTTAATGACACTCAAATGCTTCTGGGATTCAGAATGCATGTGTATGCGTGTACTTGTTTGTGTGTGCCTGTGTGTGTGTGTGTGTGCATGGTCTTTTTGACCACTTCAGTGAAAAACCTGTTGGAGCTACATTCGCTCTGTATAACTAGCCCTCGCTCTTCCCTCCAGAATACACCGTTGTCGCCGCCTCACCTTGTGTGTGTTTGTGTGTGTGTGCGTGTGTGCATGGGTGCGTTCCTTAGAGAGTCATGAAGCCCTAAGTGGTATTTCTGAGCAGCTATGCCTGTCATGAAATAGCTTGTCAGCGCCATCAACACTGACTGGTGATCTCTTTACTCCACCCTCCCTCTTTTACTATATACCCCCCTCAATTCACAAATATATATATACACATATATGCGCAACATACACACAAGCACACACGCAGACTGCAGGGAGTCCCCGGACAAGATGAGACAGGCTGTGAGCTTCAAATGACCCCGAAAACAGAGCTGCTGCTGAGTGATAAATGAGACAAATACACGCTGGCACTCTCTCACTTTCTTTCTTTCTTTCTTGCTCACCCTCATTAACACAACACAAATGGAGCCATCTCCCCTCTCTCCTCTCCTCCCTTCTCTCCACATAAATCGTCCTATCTCCAACACTTGCGCTGCTGATAAATTTTAATTCTCTTCTATCTCATTCTATTTCTGTAGATTTCTACCATCTAGCAAAAGGGAAAACAGCTTTTGTTCTCCATCAACACGACTGTCTGTAACTTCAAATGCACAATAACTTGAGGAACTGAGTGCAAAAGTGTCACGGTTTTGTCATGGGATTAAAATGGACCTGACAGGACTACAGCATCACGAAGCATCAATCAGACAAACCTGGAAACACAGTACTGTCATATACTTTTACAGATATTTACATCCTGTCACATCACGGCATGAATTTTACAGGTTAAACTCTTGAGTCTTACATAGTGAAGGAATCATTACCAGCTACCAGCACGATAAAACATGTGGACATACAGGTGTGTATGTGTTCTGTGCAAAGTGTTTGTTGGATTTGTGGCTTATTATGTCAGGTGTGACACAAAACACAGGTATAGACCCAAGCATCTATTCAAACAGGTACACAAGTGGACTGAAAAGTTTTATTGGCGTGTACTGCCAGATCAACAAATTATTGACGCAAAGCCAGTGTGAGAGATAGGTGAATCAAACAGCAGTTGTTTGGCACACTGATCCCTTGATTCCCACACAATTTGTTCCTCCTGGTCAGCACTTCTCACGACTGATACTGCAGAAAATGACAAAGTCAGAAAGATACTTTTATTGATCTGTTGTTTTACTCCAGCTTTGTTGTCTTTGTTAGATGTCCTAGACTCATCCTCTCTCCCCTTTCTCCCCCGATTCTCTCTTGCTCTTTCACTATCTCTTACTCTCTAACGGAGCTCATGAGTTTAGCCTTGACAAATATTTCAGTATGTGTGTGTTCTTTTGTGTCCTATTGTCTCTCTACTCATTAATGTCAGTCAGTATCAGGGACACTATATAATAAAAAAGTGTGACTCTTTGCTGTTGTTTTTCTCCTTCCCACCGTCACAGCAATTTCTCAAGCTGGGGTCAAAATTTTTCACACCATTATTTCATTTTGTTCAATCTCCACTTCCTCCTCTGACCTCCTCATCCTATACCTAAAGGAGAGTCCGGATATCCTGCATAGAAAACCCATTTCAGTCTCTTGTGTCCATAATCCATAAACCTTTCTATCACTATGCAAAGTTCAAGGATGGTGTTCCTAATATTTTGTCCACTCTATTAACATACAATGTAATGCACTCCAGTACACCACCACCACCCACTACGACCTCAATAACAAACATAAAGTAGAATTGTCACCTTTCTCACAATGTCAACAAAAACTGTTTAAGTAAATGTATAAGCTTCTTAAATGTAGAATTTATGGCAGAGCTGTTGTATTGGATTGCATTAGATTGCACAGGTGTTCCTAATAAAGTGGCCGGCGAGTGTATATTAAATTTGAATTAAGAAAAAGGATCAAATATATACAACATTCCGCCTACATAATTTTAAAAAATAAAGAAAAATATAGGTGTATATCAGACAACATATATGGTGATACCCATATATAATCATATCTGGGAAAGGCCAATATCGGTTGGCTCTACTGAGAACTGCACCTTCAAGTTCATTTCCCTCTTTTCCCTCTTTTAGATTAGCTTCTGTCAACAAACAAATCATCCAATTTATTTGGCGATCTATACCCCCCTTCACTTGTGAACAACACCTCAGCCTTCAGCTTAACAACACAAAATCTCCATCATTGGAACAGCGACCAACAAAGCAGCCCAGACCGATCTCACTCAACAAGTAGAAAATAGCAAAGAGAACCAATGCGCTGCTCTTTGCTTGACCTCTCACTTGAAACCAATCTGCCATGGGAGTCCCTAATCAGGAGCTTGATTCTTCAGCTCCTTGTGTCACGGGTGCACACATGCCCCTCCATCACAATAAGGTCGAGATTCAAGCAGGAGCAAAAAGTACAGTGTGAACATGAATTGGATGCATGAAAGTGAACCATCTATAACAGTCTGAACCACAATTACCACACATTATAAATGCTGCATTATGATGACCTTTCCAGTTCTGTACATGTTGCCATGTGTGAAAAAGTCAAGTTCAGTTTTTATTTAAAACACATTGAAAGGGTTGTGGCACACAATAGTGGACTCAGTCTGAGCTGATCCCCAGTTGGTCTGGTGATGGACACACACACACACACACACACACACACACACACACACACACACACACACACACACACACACACACACACACACACACACACACACACACACACATTTTCTCTTCTTCCGACCATTTCCCATCCTGATGTGATGAAGTCTGGCCGGAAACAGCCATTTCCCTGAATGTTCCCATCTCTCCTCCTGCATACTCCCTCATCCCTGATTCATTGCCAATAAATCACAGAGAGAGAGAGAGACAGAGAGAGACACAGAGAGAGAGAGAGAGAGAGGGAGACAGTGAGAGACAGAGAGAAACTGAAAGGGAAAGAGAAGGACAGAGCAAGTAAGAAAAAGTATAAGAGGAAGAGTAGGGGAGAAGGAAAGGTTAAGGCAGTATAAACGAGGAGACAGTGCACAGGAGATAGGAAAACAGAAATGAAGGAAAACCAGATGTGTGATGTGTGTCCTCGTCAACACTGCGCAGAGGTGGAGTTCGCATTGCCAAATATGGCTGAGTGTACTTTGAAGGGGTGACGTCTTATAGAAGAAAACAACAACACAGATGCCGTGAAAACACGATTACTAAACGGATATGCTTTAGGTCATGGGTACTGGTCAAACTCTAAACAAACAGAAAGAGAGGAAGAGACAGATTGGAAGACAAAAACAGGGTTTTTGCTGCTCAAGCTTTCTCATTATGACCAGCAATTTATTACACTCGTACACAAAAGTCTACTATATGCTGGCTGAACATAGACTAGGATTAAATTCAGTCTTTTACTACACTTCTAACAAATCAACAATCTCTCACTCCTCAGCTACATTTACAGTAATCAGAGCCATAACAAAGTGCCAAACAGCACAGACTGAAGCAATTTCCACAAGCAATTGCCTTTTTTCCCCATCCTCCACTTACAGAAGCCTACTATGGTGGAGTAATGTACGCCACCTGCAAACCCCACCCAGCTGAAGAGGCTTTTGATCATGCCCTCTCTGCTGTTTACCCTCCCACGGGGGCTCCAGTTACCACTACTACCTCCCCTATCAAACCATCAACATTGCACCTCAGCACAGCACAAGGGATTTCAGTCACCACTCAAACTCTTCGGTGGGTTTACATTATCTCCTAAAATAGAATTTGGCATCTGTGTCCCTCCGCTGCTATAAGAGCAAAATCATCTGTTACTTCTACTCTGAGGCCTCTCATCATGTGATATGATGAAATCTCCAGATAAGCCACTAAATGGACCTTGTGGTGAGATCTTGTCATGAACAATGATATCTGATTTAGACAATGTTTTCAGCGACCTAGGTTCAAATGCGGTGCAGTTAAATCTTCAAACTGCATTTCAGTTTTTTTTAAATGCTTAAAAATGTGACCGACAGTGGCATCGGAATGACCAGACTTAGTCTCATAACCCACAATTATCACTTTTAACTGCTACTGTAGTGAACATTATAAGGATGCCTCCTGAACTGACAAACTTGAACCCTGCCTGCCTCAACAGATGACACTGTACACTTTGAACACCGTCTGAAGACAGGCTGTTCCTATAAACCTGCTGTTGTTGACATATCCGCAGCCCAAACACAAACCTAGTACATGTTTTCACAGTAACCCGTACCATCAGCCAAGAAGGTGTAGATTGCCATGTAGGTGCAAATGAGGTGACAGAGTGACACTGAGAAGGAGGCTGACTCATTGTCCAGCTATTCTGCTGCATCTGTGAAGTTGCTGTGGTACTAGGGTTGGGCGATCGTTTCTATTTTCATTTCATCCAATTGTGGTTAGTCGAGATCGCCAATAGGCGATCTGATCACCAGAGGGCAGTGGCAGTAGGAGGGGGAGGAGGGCTGGGGGCGTCACAGCACGCGTGCGCGTGTCTGTGCTTGGTGCAACAGTATCATTGCATCATGTTCTGTTCAACATTATTATCTTACCTTTAATATCGCAATCCACGTCATATCCATAACGTTAACTACTCTTATGGAACGCAGAGCAAAGTTTTGGTGAGCAAGCTTATGGAGAATGGAGATGCAGGATGTCAGATAGGTTTGTAACTAAGTTGTAACAGGTTTGTAATTAAGGATTTTTCGTCACTTGTGCTAATTAATGGGGATCAGCAGGTAGACATGCCCCTCCACCAGAAACATCTCTAGGACAGTAGGGCGCAGATTCTAGAGATTATTTTTTTAAAATTTCAGTTCTCATAGTAAGTTAGTTAAAATCGCCTTAATATCGGCATAGGAAAAAACAATCGTCGATTATCCCTTCATCATCAATATACAATCTGATCGTGAATCGGCACATGTCTACATGGCACACAGAAAGATGTCCCAGAGATACATTATGCTCTGAGCGTCTACACAGTGATTCAATATGTATAACCATACCGTATGTTGTTTTTTTAGTCTGTACAACCAGTACTACAAATTTTGAAATTATTAGGTATAGCTGGGATAACAGGATTGAATTGCATTAAAGCTGGTTTATAATAATAATCACAACGTCCATCAAATTCCTTTTAACTGATCTGGCAGAAGTAATTCTGCAGCCTTAGATTTAGAAAGGTGAGTTTGAGAACTAAAAATAGTTGTAATGACAAGAATCCAGGATTACAACATTTCCCGGATTTGTTTATCCAGAGGAAGAGCTGTGTAAACATTTTCTATATACAGAACCTTATCACGCCTGCACCAAAGGCGATAGGATGCGTCACACTGCATCAGCTTTTGTTGTATCCTGGAGCAGATATATAAAATAGAACCACACTAATCTCATGTACGGAGGTAATTTACCCCAGTAACATTAAGTAAATTAAAGTGCGGGTCAGAATACAATTTTAATTCTGACCAATGCATGTATTAAAGTTGAAATAATGTTATTTTGGCTTTGCTGCATCTGTCAGCCATTAAACCTATTTGGAAAATAAGTTGTTCAATGAAGCCTGAAGTTCAGATAGCCTATTGAATTGGTTCAATGTGCGGCAAAGCTGCACTCTCAGTTTTTAGGAATGGTTCAAGCATGTTATGATACCTATCAATCATCTTTGAGGCATTTTACCATGGAGCTCAGCTGAACGACTCAAGAACTCAGATCAATTTTACTTCTTACAAACTGCATCTTTAAAAGAGTGGAGGAGCTTATCGTTTGCCAGAAAAGTTAGCCAAGGTCTCCCGCTATTCACAGCCCTTTTCCCCTACAGGGTTTCCTGTCCTGATCAGCAGGGGCAGACAGACCCTCTCATTATGGAAACCGCAGATGAAAATGAGAGCAAAATGAGGCCCATTACCATGCGGGCGTGACTAATATCCCTCTACAGACCTCTCCACACACACTGGACACACGCACGCTCACCACACGTGCACACGCAAGTTATACGTGTGCACAAAAAAGTTAGACGCGCACACTGAGACGATCACAAATCGATAAAGTTCCAGCCGATGGACATATGCAGACGTGGGCTTACACAGAAAAAGAACAAGGGAAGTTGGTAATAAGCTTTGGCTCTATTAGATATTGACCAGATCTCAGGCTGCTCTGTGGGGTGTGTCGCGCTCTTTTCACTGCGTACATCTATAGGTTTGTGAGCGTGTATACGTATGTGTGTACATTCATTCCCCGATCATCCATCACATCATTACTGCTAAATGCTACCCTGGCTAAGCTTAATTCCTGCCCACAAGAAGTCCTACCTTCTCCAGTCTCTCACTCACCATCTCTTTCCTCTCTTAACCGCTGTTACATCATCTGACCCATAAGTAATATTTCATCTCTCGTGTGCTTCTCTCATCTCTTCGAATATCCACTCTGCTCTTCATTTCCTCAAATGTCCGCAACAGATTCATTACCTTACTGGAATTCACAATCATCAACCTCTAACCCACCACTAGTCTCGTTCTGGCTTGCTCTTCAATCCTCTGCTCTCAAAATCCTGTCTTACCGATTTCTGTTTTCCATTTCGCTCTTCTTTTCTACCTTTTCTTCTTTTCCCTTTTCCTCTCTCTCCATACATCACATCACCAATTTCTTTTCTTTCCTGAAGAATCCCCTGTCATTTCCTTTGCCTTTGTATTTTTCCACCCAAGCTTATCATTTTGTGGCTTAAATACATGTTTCCATCCCAATTTAAACTGATCTAAAAGATAACTACAGGGGGATACACAATGCCCAGCTGTGGCATCAAGTGTTGTTTCTCATATTTCACTCTTGTGGTTCCATGCTCCAGTTGTATTTTCACCTCTGATTCATCTCAACTTTTTCTTCCTCTTCAACCTCCCTGTTTTAACAGCCCTTCCCCTTTTTTCTCTCCTCCTTTGCCGATCAGGTCTGCCGAATGATTTATAGACTTGCAACAGGCTGGTAGACGGAGGGAAGAGAAAGGGAGGAGAGGTAGATGAAGAGAGGAGGGGTGAGGAGAGAAATTGGGCTGTTGGCGTTTGAAGTACATGAAGGAGTACTATAAAATACACCTGGTCCATCCATGGGGCACTCTCTGTACACAGAAACAAAGGGAGGGGAGGGAGACGTAGAGGAGGAGAGAGAGAGAGCCCGGCCGCAGGGGAGAGGGGAGCGAGGTGGATGGAAGGGGGCGGGGGGGGGGGGGGGTCACTTCGTGTTTCCTTTCAGGATGGCTTTTATGGTGTAACTTCAAACGCTGACCTCCCACACCCCCGCCCCTACACCCCCCCCCTCCCCATTCCCCCCACCCCCACTCCCTCACTCCATCCGTCCGTCCATTCGTCCCTCCCTCCTCTTTCTCACTATTGTGTATGGCCAAGTGGACAGTAATTGGCTATTCTTTCATGAGGCTGATTTCAGCACTTTCTGCCCCCCACAGGAAGAGGCCCTTTTGCTGCCCCCTTAGAAGTAGGTGTATTTGTGTGCATGTGTGTGTACCTTGTAAATATGCCAGACGGTAGTATCAGGTGGTTGAAGGGGGCTGCACTGGCTGCAGACTCCACAGGCATTTCATTCAAGTCCTACTATGCGCTCCATCTTACAACACAGGAATTGTGGTAATCCAATCCAGAAAAAAAATCATGTTCCGATATGAGGTTTTATGCTGAATACTCCCTGGATTTCAGGTACAGCTTAAACATTTATACTTTTGTTTATGAATAAAGCTTACATTACATCTGTTGAAAGCTGTGGTTCAGAGTGTTGAGGCGAAATTTAAAGCCCCAAAAAGTCCCTGGTTACAATATTTTTGGCTATGAACCAGTGTTTTATTTTACTTCCAAAAAAAGACACCCAGGGGTACTTGCCTAACTTATTCATGCCATAAAATGTACTGTACAAAAAGATGAGAAGCTTTGCAAATGTTTCCTTCAGTCTACAATATGAAAGCATATTGAGAGTGATTTATAAAAGCTGTTCTACTCTCGCTAATGACTTCTGGCCCTCTGTGGCTTATAGATCAGTGTGCGTTCATTAATGATGCAGGCATTTGTGCATGTATGTGTGTGTGTGTGTGTGTGTGTGTGTGTGTGTCAATTAGTGGGTGGAGGGGGGTTAGCCATCCCTAGAGAGCCCTAATTAACACTACACACACATACACAACCATCTTTTCTAGATATGTTTTGGTGTTTTTTACTATTTTATTGGGTAGCAGACAGGGCAGATTGACAGGGAGTATGGGAAGAGAAAGAGGAAGAGGGATGCAACAAAGGTTCAAGGCCAGATTCAAACCCAGAATGTCACGGCCAAATGGTGTCCATCCCCCCCTCTAGGCAAACACAGACACCATCCCACACACACGTTGACCATGACCATACACACACACACACACACAGACTGGGCATGTGATGTATACAAGCTCTTAAAAGGTTAAATATGTGGGTGGAGGAAATGACATAAACACAGACTTAAACAAGTACAGGGTAGTCTGTCCTCGCAGACACAACACATAAACAGAACTGGGGGATAATTGTGTTGTCAGACAAACAAAAATGCAGCTCACGTTAAGTCGAAGGTTTGATACAGAGAGCAAAAAACCCAGATAGATGAGAAGATTTCCAAAAGAGAAAGGGACACTTCTAAGAGTTACGCACGGAGCAGAGAGAAGGTAGATGGAGGTCTTAATACAGTAGAGTGCCTCCTACCTCTTTGTAGTTCACCTTGGGCTCCATTCTCTTCCGCTTTCTGCCCTTCCCCTGACTCTGACTGAGGAGAATCCATTTTACAACCTGCAGGAGGGAGGATTGGGAGGGGGGGGGGGTGAAGGCGGGAAAAAGAAGAGAGTGAAGAGGAAGGGAGAAACAACAAAGTAGCAGGTTTTGAGTGAGAGGGATAAGACAGTGTGAAGAGGGACGGCAGGAAAGTAATCGGAAAGGTGTAACAAGGAGAGAGAGAGAGAGAGAAAAAAAAAAGTGAGAAAGAGTGAGTGATCACATCGACTAGCGGGAAGTAAATATAAACAGACTTAAGTCACACGTTCCATGGAAAGGCACACAAGAATATACTTTATAAACACACTCTCAGCGAGCCACAAGCCTTGACAAGAGTGATGATGATTGCACACACGCACATTAATGTACAAACATGCTATGCAGACACAGTCTGTTGCTCCTTCTCCCTCTCTGTTACACATGAATTCCAAGCTTTCAGAGCTTACTCCTGCTCCATATATAACCAACACAAACGGCCGGCTGAGACAAAAGACTAATAGTGAAAGTATGTTGCTGAGACGGAGCCTGGAGCGCAGCAACTCCCTACACCACAGATCTCCATTAAACAGCCAATCACGATCAAGGCCAAACTCTATCTACCGCTTCTCTTCCACTTCAATTTATATCGAAGAATAAATATAATGTCGTAATACAGTTTGAAATGTTAAAAAAGTAAGCACAGTTGATATTTCCAAACGATTAAAGAGTGTATAAGTGGACAAGTCGTTTCTAAGATGGAATAATTCAAACATTCTTCGTGTGTTTTCAGGAATTTGTAATATATTTGACAAATATTCTTTTCAGTTCTGATTCATTTAAACAGTCAGATAAATGGGAGAATTGGAAAAGCAATTAAGAACAACATGGGAGCTTCATGGGAAATCTGATAGGCAGCACAGAATGACACGCAACAGATGTACAGCGCTGTGTGCCGCACTTCACTCAGACACAGACAGAGGGAGAGACTGAAACAGGGAGCAAATTAGCAAAAGAGAGGTAGATGAGTGCAGGAGGTAGAGATAAGAGATGGTATCAAAGATTGCGAAACAGAGCATATGAAAGAGGCAGAGAGAGAGAAACAGGGAGGAAACAGAGAGGGAAGATAGTAGCAGAATAACTGAGTGAAGGAAAAGAGGACTGATAGGAGTCAGATGACAATCACATCAAGCAGTCTAAGGTTAAATATTTTAAATCTGAGAGCTGCCCCCGAGTCTGTCTGCCACTCCCTGAAGACGAGAAGAAGAGACAGAAACTGGAAAAGACAGAGAGAGAGAGAGAGAGGAGAGGAAAGAGAGTGCTTACCTCTGCTTTGACTTCTTCCACCAGCCTCGCCTGTGACCACACGGCGCTCCTTTCATACAGCCACTGAACGACAGAGAAGAAGGGAAAGCAGTGAGCCGGGGGCAAGTGATTGGGACAGAGTGGAATGCTTTGCAGAGGCAGAGTGAGAGAGAGTGCAAGCAAGCAGGAAGGGGAGGAAGAGAGGAGAGGTGGGAGGAGAGGGAGGTGGGAGCGCGATCACTTGTTCCTCTGACGGAAACTCGCGACTTGACTCCAGAGGATGAGAGAAAGAAGGAAGAATGGAGGAGAAGAGAGAGAGAAAAAAAAAAGAGGAGGGGGGGGGAGGAGGAGGTAGAGGAAGCAAAAAAAAAAAAAAAAAAAAAAATCAACTCGATAACTAGCAATCACAGGACGAGCAGTCACATCAGTCCTCTACATATCCACTCCCCCACCATTACACACACACATACACACACATGCAAACACACACCTACACACACCCAGAGAGCAGGTAGTAGGCATAAACACACAGCACTTACTCTCTAACCTTATTAAAGCTTTCAGCAGAGCCACTGCTTGAGTGATATAAATCACACATCAGAGCGATGACGGTGAGGGCTATGTGTATATGTGTGTGTGTGTGTGTGTGTGGAGACAGACAGAAGAGAGACAAGAGAGCATGGAAGCAATGTGTTCGTAATGTCACACCACTCACACACACACACACACACACAAACAAGCGAGATGCAGCAGCGCCACATCATATTCATGCAATTCAGTAAACACACTCCACAGACGTTCCCACGCATACACAGAATTCACACACACACACACACGATTCAGCTTTTAGCGTTACCATAGCCACACACAAAGTTCAATACTATAACTGCATGCCTGAGTACTTCTCTGTGTATTATACAAAAGTACTCCAGCAGAAATAGCATGAAGGTGTGTGTAGAAGCCAAGGATGGAGAGAGAGAGAGAGAGAGGCAGACACAGAGAGGTACAGAGAGAGAGGGAGGTGTTAGAGTGGGCTGTATAGAATGTAGTGAGTGTTGAAGCAGTAAATTGGCATTGTGTAACAGGATACCACACATAGCTCTTTTGCTGCCTGGATCCCCGCTACCATTCCCTGAATAGCAAGGCTTTTGTCTACCTCAAACTCTCTCTTCGTCCCCGCCCCTGTCTGTGTAGTGTCTCTCTAGTGAATCAATATTAGGCTGCATGAAGAAGTTGAAAGTTCCACCTCTCACTCATAAACACACATGAGAAGCAACAAAATCTCCTCTTGTTCAGTTTAGTGTACTTATATGTGATATTTTTTGGAGTTTTGTTGTTGTTGTTGTTGTTGTTTGAGTTTTCTCTTTTTCAGATACCTCCTTGAGATCAATCTACAGTTTGGTGGGTAGTTTTACTTGAATTATTTACTTGAACAGATAACCTTGAAAAACCCACAACAAATTCCAGTCAATAACAATACAGTTTGGTACAGATACCAAAAGTATATATTTTTACTACCTTACTTGAGTATAAATTTTTTTAAAAATAAAATCAAAGCTAAGCTAAGCCAAATCTATCACATTTAATAGGGTTTTATACTGTCTGGTTCTTGACAGTTGTAGAGAAACTTGCCTATATAAAAATGTAAAATATCACAGTTTGAATCAGAAAACATCTGATTAAGTAAATAAAAACAAAGAATTTGGTGCCAACTTTCAGCATTTTGAAGTTTTTTATTCTTTAATCTTGCAAACAAACAAAAAAAAAAAAAATGAAGTTTCGACAGCTAGCCATAGTTTTTAAAAGGAGAAAGTTTGAGCTCCTGTGGGCAATCATCCAAATCCAATTCATTAAAAATTGCTGTTTCTCATGCCTGGCAGTCGTGCTTATATACTAGGTGAAGCAATTTGAAAAACGATTATGTTATATCAGTCAGTGATAAGTGTTGGCAAAACAGACATTTATTATTAACCCAGACAGGAAAAGACAAACATAAAACAGTAATGTGAGTAGTAGGAGTTAGGAGAAAGTATCAGGCCGAATGTTCCTGCGAATCGAGGGTAGTCTTTATATAAACAGTATCTCAGTATTTCAGCCTAGATCCATCATCCCAAAGGGAGTGCTTACTCATCTAAACTCTGAGGTCTAAAATAAGATGGCACTGGCCTTCCCATTACACATCTTTAACTCCGAGATCGGTGAATGTCATTGTTTATTATTAGGCCAAACCATTTCCTGCCTTTCTCCAATTCAAGCATTGCCAGAGCACATTGTCGAGCAATGGATAGGAGGCAAAGAGGCAGAGAGTGAGTGAGAGAGAGAGAGATTTTCAAAATGTGTTTGTGTCTAGTGTACATAATACATAAGCACTTGCATTTGTAAAAGGTTTCAATCGATCTGGCTGATCTTATTAGCCAGTGACTGGCACATCAAACACAAAAAGCCTCTGCAAGAGCACTCTACTGAAGCTGTCACCCAATCCAGTGTGAGAAAGCTGCAGTCCCTCCAAACTGTCCCTCCCACCCTCAGAGGCCCCTGAGAGGCTCCAGTTACATCATCACATAATCTAGAAGGTGAAGATTCCCAGACAGCAACACAAGCCCAGACACACAAAAATGCACATACACGCAGTGGTAATTAAGATCAGTTACCATGGAGATAGGAGAATAGAAGAAGCTGTTAAGGTGGATTGATTCTGTGTGTGTGTGTGTGTGTGTGTGTGTGTGTGTGTGTGTAGCCTAGATTCTAGGACCGTGGCTCTTTCTCGATTAGGGGGCAGCAGCAGAGCAGCACTGCTCACCTTGTCAAGATACAGTAACAGTCTGGCAACACAGCTGCTGCTCCTGCTGCTGCTGATGATTTAACACAATATTGAAATTAACTGCACAATTAGCCCTTTCAAACCACACCTACTAAAGAGCAAGAGATGCCCCACAGCGAATTCAAGTTCATCCTCAAGATGCCATCAAATCTTTTGGGGAAACTTACTTCTTTTTAACTTTCTATAAGTAGTGATTGAAATATGTCAGTTTTCAGGACATGCTGTTATCAGGAAAAACATCAATTTCTAAATACCTACTGGCTAATTGTCACACATCATTTAAGCTGTAGTATTTATGTACTAAAAGCTATTTACTTCTAATATGAGACATCATTTTCATTATGAGAGTGTCATTAAACCACTATTTACAGCTGTTCAGTACTGAGACAAATGCTTTGCCACTTCTGTCATCTGTGCGCAAATGCTCAGAGCACACTCCTCCCAAAGACACCAAATGTGTCATGATTTCGACTCCTGTCTATGGAACCAAGTGTAATATTGCAGACTTTGAACTGGATCCCAACACAGTAGTTTGACCTCCATTCATATCTTGATGGTGAAAGTTGTCAGTAAACATTAACTAAAACTTAGAACTAAAAGAAAATGACAGTGTGAATTTGTATACACTGATGATGATGATGACACGAGCCACTTAAGACCAAAGCTGAAAAACAATTAATCTCTTCCATAACCTGAAAAGCAACCAGTCCAATGAGTACACAGAGCTTGGTGGGCCAACACAGGAATTTTCCATGCAGGAAATAAGACGTATTTGACTTGATTTGTTTCATATAATTGGAGACACACATGAAGAACACAGAAGTAATTACATGATTTTATAGCTAAAGAAATGATACCTCTGAGCACAGTGGAAAAAGAGAAGTTCAGAGAACATGAGTACTAGAGACTCAGCACAAACTAATTAATAGTCATTAACAGTCAAAATTAATTTAAGAGTTAAATGTTTATATAATCTAATTTGGCTAGTTAGTGCTTAATGTTTATATGTTTTAAAAGATGACTGAAATATATTTTTTCTCAAAAATATCACAGGAAAAATAAAAAAGTACAAAAACAAAGATAGACTCCTCATACCTTTGGAATTCCCGGTCGATCAAGCCAGTCAGCATAAATAGCACTGAGGGTGAGGCCTTTTCTGGAACACAATGGCACAAGTGTTAGTATTATTCCTATTATTATAGCAATGACTGTTATTGCCCAAGACACCCTATGAAAACACTATGACTGTGGGAGAATATTGTTGGGGTCATGGCAGACTAGAGATTTAGGCCAACACCTTAAACAAAAAGAGGGGCACACCCACTTTCCTATACAAAGACAAGCAAAGAGACATGTACAGACAATGAATTGGATTTATATGTATACTTGTATAGTAAGCAAGTGTGTGTAAGTGGCATGTGTCGCTGAGGAGGAGCTCAGGTGGGTGGTTTGCACATCAAAAACAGTCATATAACATACGCAGAACACACACAGTGACAGGATTGCCTTGCAAATACAAATGTGCACACAAACAAACACTCCAAGGTAGGTCGCATTGTGTATGCAGAGTGTAAAGTATACAAAGTACACACAAAGTTGAATAGTAAATACAACATATTTCCCCACCATCAATCCTGCCTGCTTGTGCTTCAGGAAAATTCCACACTTGGCTACTCTGACTCCATTACTGTACATTAATCTGTGATTTTGAGCTAATTAGAGAAGTTATTTTGTAATTTACAGTTTTGTACACCCATTTTCTCTCAGTCACATTCTTGTACTTGAAGTTCAGTTAGGGATTTCCAACATTTGCCAAAAACCATTTTGAAGGAGCATCAAAGTCCAATCTGAATGTGTAGATCAGGGATTATCAGGGTTATGATTCTCCTATCATAACCCAAACATTAGTTTTACAAAATATAAACACAACCACTTGTGTTTGGCTAAAAATGGTTCAGAGAGACTGGAATTTTGTTGCAGGCTGCTCTTAGCTTCCACACACTAGTAAAGTATGACTGCGTCATTTCCTACTGTATATTTGCTAGCTACTTTGCCAGGGAGAGAGTGGGCCTTCAGTAAATTTGAGCTCATAAAAAAATTCTTTATACTCTACAGTGTACCAGAAAAGATGAGTCTCTCTATTGAGTGCCAATTTGACCAGAAACGGAACATTAAAAATGTCACCAGTGACTTCACCACAAAGAAATTTCAGCTCTTAGCATATGGAGTTTGACACTAAACATCTGCTACACCAACAGCAAGACATCATAAAGTAGGATTATTTGGGATTATAGTTTTTTTTTGTGTGTCAAACAAAAGGTTAATATAGTTAATACATCACATGACCTGTGCTGCTAATGCTGTTTAATGATAGGACTAGATATAGAAATAAGCTTTATGTCTCACAAGAGCAGACAAGACATGGATCTACTAGTTTTTTCATGTTGAGCTCAGTAATGTCATTCCATTTTATAGGTTATTCACTTAATAAATGATAAATGAGAGACTGTGATGCCTGGAAAAACTGGTTTCTTATTAAGAGTAATCAATTAATGCATTGATTTTTGTGCATTTGTGTCTTTTAATCATTTTTATGTTTGGTTGTTTAATTTTTATGTTTGGATCATTTAGTCCCCGGCACAGGCACCCCGCACAGAGTGGGTATGACCCGCAGCAGCAAGTGTCTATTCTGATCCTAAACCTTGCTCTTTTAGTGGGTTGTTTACTGAAAGCGGCATCAGACCCAAATATTGACTGTCCCCAACTTCCTCTGTTTAATTCAATCAATCAAGCAGACAGAGATGGAAGTGAGAAGGCCAGAGACAGAATGAAAGACAGACAGGGGGAAAGAGAGAGACAGGCAGAAGAAGAGGTTAATGAGGCAATCAGGAGAAATAGAGAGCTGAATGACTAAGCGAGCGTCGGGAAGGAGAAAATTAGAGAGGAGGAGAGCAGGAGGAGCAGTTATCCTTTTACACTTCAATTAATGCGTGAGTGGATGAGACTGCACTCTTAAAAGGATTGGTGTTGGGAGCTCGGGGGCCATGTTTCCACAGCAGTACCAAGTTAGTCAAAGAATAAAGGCCAAATTCAGCCAGACTCAAAAACAGTTTTAATGTATTTGACACTAAATTCTACTTACAAGTCACATCTTTTGAGAAAAGAAAGTTTTAAGGCCAAGTTCAAATGAAAAATCATGAATAACATATCTTTAGTTTGAAGCCAGAGAGAAACCAGGCAATCACTACTTCAGCCCAAACCAAACTGGTTTCATGCATCTGGACATTATTCATTATTCATGAATTACACTGTAAGCACTATTCATAACCACTAAGTGTACGTACCTTGCCATGTCGGGAAAGGTAATCAGCAGCATTTGTAGGAAATCCTGTCAAAAGAAAAGGGGAGGTGTGGGTGGGAGAGAAAAAGAAAGAGAAAGGCATACCTGATCTTAAGTCAGGAGTGCAAGGTCAAACAGTGTTTATGTTACATCCATTATTTAGTGGGAAGACTCTGCCTGCCACTGAAGAAACAGGAGCCAGGTGGAGCACATCACACATCACACACACACACACACATATCTCTCACACACACACACACACACACAGACGCTGACTTCCAGGTGTGATCACTCTGGTTCATGGCCCCAGCAGAATAAACATATGTGGCTGAGAAGATGTACGGTCATCAGTTTAAAATGCTGCGAGAGCACATTTCAACTATTGTAACATAGTGGCAATCATGCTTACAGTACATCAACCTCAAATTAATTTATGGAAATAACATTGTGCCTGAGAGACAGGCCATATTAAAACATTTAAATCTGAGCTCAGATTTTATTACCTCTGAAATAGCTGCGAGTCAACATCGAGATTCTCCATTAACTTAATCAAGTTAAAATTAGGTTCCTGTACTACAGCCTCACCTGAGACAAAATGAGTTGCCCGTGGTATTTCTTCACAAATAATCTGAAGAAGTCGCTGAATTGTTGCTCTCCAACTTGACTGGCCAAAAACTTGAGGAGGAAGTAGCCCTAAACAAAGGACAAGGCAAATAAAGACAACAAAATAAACATCCTGATCCATTTTTCCTCTTTTCCTGCCTTTCTTCAGTCTTTGCCGCAGCAACATTTATATCCATTACAAGAAATGTTCCACACATCTAACAAAGAGTGAGCCATCTGAGAGAGCATTACAGGATTTTTTTTTTTTTATTGTTTAATTTGCTCTACGCCCTTTAATTCCATCAGTTTGATTTTCCCTTCCTCTTTCCTCCGTCCATTCTTCCTCTTTTCCTGCCTTTATTCAGTCTTTGCTGCACTTGTAGTATCTCACCTTGAGGTAGTGGACTTGCATGAAGGATTTGTCAGGGTTGAGGGCATGTTTAACCGTGGAGGAGCCCGATTCACTGACCTGACCAGTGTTCTCCATGTTGGGTCTGTAGAAGGACAAAGAGAACAGAGAAACAAAAACACACAGAGGAAGATAAGTCAGGTAAGGAGATGGACATGCACAGAGAGAGATATTCAGCACCCACAATAAACAGTTGGGAGTACCTGGGCACACAGTTTTTATTTTATCCTACCCCTACAGACATTTTAGCTGCAGGAAAACTACAATCTCTACAGAGCAAGAATACAATGTCAGCAACACTAAATCCAGCTACTCAGCTGGTCCTCTCAATGGTGAACACATTGCCAAGTTGCCATACTTTGCCTGAGACAGGCTAGAAATCAAGCTTCAGATTTATAATAGCATGCTATAGTGTTTCTAAGACCTCACAGTGCTGCGCTCTGACTTTACTGCCCATGACTCACTGAGCGAACATATAACACTTCCACAAGAAAGCACCCCTGTCTACACACACAAAAGAGGCATGCTCTGGGTTTCGCTTTCCCTGTCACACAGACACAAATCATCCCCTTCAACCTCCATAAACACATAAACAAACACACATAAAACCAATAAAAGCCAAACAAACAGAGCGCTGACGTGGGATGCTGCGCAATGATAGTTTCAGTTAGCCTGTATTGATCCAGCTGAGCAGATTAACTCAGTGTGCCAATAGGAAGGCCTTGAAGGATCACTGTCCTGCCAAGTCGATACGCCAGGCGCCTGGTCCACCAATCAATACACCCTTCATCACCGGCTAGCACTTTTCCACAGGACCGCTTCATGACGGGGCCAGCCAGACCCACACACAGACAAACAGGGAGAGTAAAAACACACATCCAAATTCTTATTCACACAGATATATGATGTTAAACCCGCATATTTAATCTTTCAAGTGGGGTTTCAACTGAGCACCACAAGTTGGTTAAATATTTGATTTATCTGAGTCTTTGTCCAGGCATGGTGAGCAGAAGAGCAGGAGCAGGGGGAGATGAAGTAGATTAGGGTTGAGGACAAGAACAGGAGGAGGAGGTGTGGGAGAAATCGAGGACAGGAGATAGACGGGAATGTTTGGTTTGCTCAGTGGACTGAGAGAGGAAGTCATCAGCTTCCTGGAATTTCTAAATTCGACTGGACACTCTTACAAGGACTTTCATCATGCATATGAGGGTGTGTTCTTACTTGTGTGCATTTGCGCATGCCATATAAATGTTATGTGTGAGAAAAATTACAGCAACCATGACCTGATTTGGGGAAATCCATTACAGAACATCTGAGTCATGATGCTCAATGTCTGTACATGAACAGCTGCCAATACTCCTAGGTGGACATATGGATTAACAATATTGTAAGGCAAAACTAACATTATGAAATATATTGTTTAGAAATGGCTCATTTATTTGTCCTTCATGTATCATGGCCATAACATTTTCCTGTTTTTTATCACTGATTATTTTTTTAACTTGCTCTCTGTCCAGTCTCTTGCCCGTAGTGCCCATGTCTGTCTGTTACTGCTGATAAGATACAATAGACTCTTTTTAAGACAGCAGGATGTGTTGTATCCCTGGGAAATTATATATGTGTGTGTGTGTGTGTGTGAAACTGTATGTCAGGCAGAGAATTACAGAGAGAAAGACGGACTGGGGCAAGAGACAAAAACAATGACAGAACATGTATTTCCAGAGGAGAAACTGTTTGTTATGTGCGTCAGAGACACCAGCAGTGCAACGTGGAGAGGAAAAATGTTTATCCATCACTGCTGTGTTAGACAAAGAAACTCCACCCTTCCCACTGTCCAGACCAGGGATGTACGGATGTGTAAATCCCTGTCTTTTGCTGTCTCTCTTTGTCAGAGATGATTTACTACAGCTTTAAGAGGAATCGCTGCTCGCTGCCTTGGAGAATCACACAATAGCTCAATGTATTTCAGAATAAATGGTGCTCTTATCTTACTCGTAGGTCATGTGTGTGTGAGAGGGAGGGTGTTTGTGTGTGTGTGCGTGTGTGTGTGTGTGTGTGTGTGTGTGTAGCCATGCATACACCTGGGTGTGTCTGAGATTGAGAGAGAGAGAAAGAGCGGGAGGAAATCAGGAGCTATTACTGACAGAACTTAATGTCAAACGCACACACACACACACACGCACACACATATACAGGAGGTTTATAGCTCCGCGAGCCATATCCTGACAAATTACACTGGGTTGACTGTGGAAACCGGATAAGGTAGTGTAGTGCTCCCAGCAGCCCAGTAAATCAGCAGGGAGAATGGCGTCTGGCCCAGGCTGCCCTAAATATAACTCATCTGAAATGGACTGATAAACACTGGCCACTGGGGCCCCTGCTGGATCATGGGGTGTCGATTGTGACCCACTGAACTTGGAAAGCACAACCTGCCATTTAGCCTTTGTCAGTGTGTGTTTGTTTGTGTGTGTAAACCAGTGAGGAGGTTTCACTTCTTTTCCCTTCACCACGTCCTTTCTAATATTTTTCTGTGCATTGTTGACAGGCAGTTTACTCATATTATCTAAGATCTTAGTTACATCTGACCTTCCAATGCCTCTTGTATTTCAACTAACATTTAAAGGACATTTATTATGCTCATTTTCAGCTCTATATTTTTATTCTGGGACTCCACTAGAATAGCTTTGCCTGATTCACAGTTGAAAAAAAAAATCCTTATTTATCTTACACTGGCTCTTTATGCAGCCCCTCAGTTCAGCTGCTGTCTGCAACAGGTCATTTTAGCTCCTGTCTCTTTAAGGCCCCCCTCCCAGTGAGCCCACTCTGTTCTGATTGGTAAGCTTCCAGAGGCTGCATCACAGCCGATTTCCAGCCACTTGGCAGGCTACGTCAACCATGAAACAAATTATAGTAGTAGGATTTCAATTCTTTTTTTTCGTTCTTTACTCAAATCGTCAACTTCTAAAATCCAATCGTGCATGTTAGAGCCGGAATCCGATCCGAAATATGCGAGTGAACAACACAAACAACACATGGGAAAACCTTAGCAACAACCTTAGCAACCAAGGCTATAGAATGGACAACCATTTACAGGCATGCACAATGATCTGACATTGGCTCATTGGCAAGGTAGAAAAAAAACGCTGCAAACGAGGCATTCAGAGCAGGTTGAAGCCCTGGCTTTTGACTTGTAGGGAGCATTTCTGCATACGTTAACCTCAAGTATATATATTTACTTATTTAACATATTTAACATAGGTATCCGACATCATAACAGTATATCAAACCACAAAAAGCACAATAGGTCCCCTTAAAGGCTGGGAGATATGGTTGAAATGAGAATCACCATATTAATAAAAAGGTTATCCTGATATCTATATATCACAATACAAAATTATCATATTGAGACTGAAGAAAATGAATGAAACACTGGGTGAGAGTGAATGAGCCGTCTTTGAACATTAGACCAAAGACCAAATTTAAACAGGGGTTACAAACTCCCACTCATATTCAGTACGACCACTTGTTACACACTTAAGGCATGATGACACCTGTACCATCTCTACGACAACTGATCGAACTCCATCCAGTGATGAAGACAGTGAGATGCGGTTGAAAACTAGTGAGTGAACATGCTGTTCACAAGGTTAAGAATGATCAAATCAATATTATTTTGACTGTTACGGACTGCGTCAGACAAAACTCTTCAAAAAACAAAATATTCAATAACTATTTTGCTTTAAAATGTTAATTTGGACAACAAAATTTGGTTACACTTAATTTTACAAGTTGGTTATTTCCTAGTCATTTCTAAATAATTTTATAGGATGTTTCCCAGAAAGAGCTCTTATAATTTTACAGCAAAAACAGGAATTTCCTTGAAAGAACTGCTCCATTTAAAGCCAAGTAAATATTCAGTTATTATTCATGTATTACTGGAAACTTTATTCTTCATATATGTTGAATTGTATGTTGCCTGTATTGTTGCCTGCTGTGCAATGACTAAAAGACTCAATTCCTTTTAATACGTTGTTTTGACAATTGACAATTGTCTCTATTTTCCAGATAATTCATACCAAATTACATAGTTACTCCCCGAAAACGTTTTGGAAGCTACCCCAAATTTTGTAAAACAATAACATAATGTGACTGAATCATCATGGTTTGACTCCATTGGAAGTCAATAAACATTAACACTGAAGTACCTCGCGGCTCTACTAAAATTTACATTTCAGTAGGACTAACACAATCAAGGGTCTATTGATGCTTAAAAAAGTGTTGCCCCAACATGCTTTACCATAGCTTTGAGAGCTGTGAGGATTTAGACATGGCTTTCCTTGGGTGCCACTTGAGCAATTACTTGTCTTCTCAGAAGTAATATGTTCTTATGTACCACAATCAACCACAATGTATGTGTGCATGTGTATGGGCATGTACGTATGTGCGCATGTATGAGTGCCTGTGTTGTTTGCATTTTTCAGATGTTAGTTTTGTGTTGTTGATTTAACCCCGTCAGGTGCAGGGAAACCTAATCCTGATCCTCCTACTCACCCGTGTGTCTGCCTCATAGGGGAACACCCTGACAGGCTGCTAGACAGTCACGGCTCTCAAGTACGTTTAACCCTTTCGCTCATACACAGCTTCATATTTCAAATTCTATTTTGCTTCACAGTAATAAATTCTACCATGTTTAAGCCGAAGCACAAATGTGAAACTTCATAATGGACAAAATACACTGGAGGTTATCATTTCAGTATGGAAAGAGTCATATATCCAAACACTGTCAACCTGAAAGCACCGAAACCCTTTAAACTCATGAGGACAGTCCTTAAGTAACAAATGAGTAAAATCAGTATTACTAATACTGAATCTCACAGATTTCACTAGATTTCACTTCAGAAGAAACTTAAATTGATTGAATTTTAAATACCATTCATTGATAGGTGTTTCTATTGTGTGATGACAATACATTATTAGTGAAGTGGCATAGTTAGAAGTTAGTGCCAAGCAGAAGTGCCATGAAATCAATAACATCGATTTGCTGTTATGCTCTGTACGGCCACTTACAACTGTGAATATCAATAGAGGACTATGCTACAAGTGTCATCTCCAGTGAAGAGGTTTTTTTTATTCAAAGGGAAATCTACAATATGAAGGGTACAATACAACTGTTACAATTTCCACCCTGAAACAGTTACCTCCTGGCTGGGGTTTACACCTGTAATCCCCTGATGACATTGTGCTTCCACCTTGGATAAAACAAACAGGGTGTGGGTCCCACATTGTCAGGATCAGATGAACGGTTTGTGTCTTTGTGCACGCTGGCCGTGCTCATGTGCTGAGCTTTTCTAAGACATGACAGTACAGTACACCTGGATATACTTTGTTGCCACACCTGCCACACCTGTACCCCTGGAATGCATATACCTCATGCTCACATGTGTCTGCATGTGCAGACACTGACAAAAGGCTGGGCAGACTCTAACTTTAAAAAGGTAGACTGTATCTCTTGTGATTTAGTTCCAGACAAATGCAACTGGGTCAATATTTTTTTCAATCCTCCTTCAAAATCACTTTCTACCATGTGTATGGTTAAACTTGCTGCAATGTAAATGTATAAAAAAAAAAAACAGGTATAAGAAAAGTTCTGATTCAGACTTTGCTTTTTCAAAACGTTATGAAGGATTAGTCACTGCCTTTGGTGGATTATGATTTTGGACATTAGTTTGTGTTTTTGTAGCAGCATTGGTGGTGTTAAGTGCAAAATTGATCAATTACCATGAATTAGTGACAAATATGAATGACAGTCCTGAGCCAAGAAATAAGATTCTTTGCATTACTTGTGTAAATTCCTTGACAGTCACTCACTCCACCACTGACCTATTTACTTTGGCTAACAGTGCTTGTAAGAAGTTCTTGTTTTACAGATAGGATGTAAAAAAGAGTATATAAGTACTGATAGCAGGGTAATGTGGTTTTACAGAAAATATGTTGCCTCCTCTGTACATGTTGATCCTGGCATGGTTTAATAAACCTCTGAAATAAATCTGATATTTGAAACTAACAGACAATCAACAGTCAGCATTTGTGGTCAACTCCATGTCGGTGAGTAGTACAATGTCCTGCTTTGAGCATGATTGCAGACGGTGCTGTTGCAAGAGCCATGTCCTTAAAGAGCCATTTCCTCAATATTGGCAGCAAAAGTAAGATAACACAGATGGGCTCCACCAATTCAGAGACACACACCTGAGGATTTGAAGTTCCTCCTCTGAATTCTGCAACTCATCAGAGAGTCTTCTCCACCTCAGCAGTGCCTTCAGGTCAGACTGTTCTGCTATTTCTTGTAAAGAAAGCTGGGGGGGAGATATATGGAGAGATAAAGAGGATGTAGAGGAAACTTTTAAAGAGGTAAAGCAAAACATTAAAGAAGGAAAACTTAAACATGGTGAGTTTTATCAGCAAAAATAGAAAAAATTAAATTAAATGAAAAGACAAAAAGAACAAGAATGTCGGGGTATAAACAGCAGTGACCACCAGTGCTTTATTATTGGCACCAACAAGTATGATTAAATCTGTTTCTTCAGAACAAAACTCATAACATAAAGGTGACATGATTAAACAGCACAGACATAATAAAAACATTTGTGTAACTCTAGATGATGTGGGAAAGCAAGTGGGAGGATGCACATCAACTCCCGGATCAGAGCTGTGTGGCAAGTAAACATTTTGTACCAGTGTTTCACCCTCTTCTTCTGGCTTGTTTATCTATTTTTCTCTGCAGATATTCCTCATTTACAAGCTACCAGTCCCATCCTTGTACAGTCCTTAAAAGGATGTTTGAGCGATGCACACAACCTCCAAACTGGCAGATTTTTCCTCTTGATGTTTCATCTAGTTCCTTTAAATTTTCTTGTGGAAAAGGTAGAAATATGCTTTTTCACAGCTCTTGTGTGTTTCAGGTTAGTCTTTCTCTTTCGTTTTAGGAGATTTGGGTTTGACTGTTATTTTGTGGTCGGACCATGACCATCTTTTGTTTGGCCAACTTCCCTTACCTTTCAGACATTGTTTTTGTTTCTTTTTTGTGCTTTTTTTGCATTGGAACTTGGGTTCGTGTCTTTATAAACTGTTTCCTTGTGTGCCTGATTTATGATTTTACTTCAATACCCTAATGGCCAACAATCCTCAAAATGCATTCCAATGACAACAGTGACGTTGTGTTATTGCATTATACCAATGATGACTGGATCATTAGGGTCATAGCAGTAATTCGGGATGACAAGAAAGATGAAGTGAACTAAATAAATATAGCAAATATCAACTTAATCATTGCTGATGACATTTTCTGTCAGAGGAGACCTTCTCAAGACAGCCACAACAAACTAGACTTAAAAAGTTGGCTACACTGGTGTATCTGAAAGTTCATACCGTAATCTAGAAGTGTTAGTCGACCTTGAGTGACAGTCTACAAAAGGCCACAATTAAGTTACTTTCATGAAATAGCTGTAGTAAACTACAATAATAGGGCAGCAATTTTAGTGTACAGTACTTGCTGTGCTTTGGCCCAGATAATGTCCTCCAAGTAGGTGGCGAAGCCCTCGCTGATCCATTCCTCAGTCCAGTCTCTGGCTCCGATGACCAGGCCAAACCAGGAGTGGGCGATCTCATGGCACAGCCTGGACCCACACAGACCCAAGGCAGTTTCTTCAGAACCAGGACTCCCAGCACACAGCACGCTCTGGGACAGGAAAATTATATGGGGGCTGGGGAAGACAAATGACAGAAATAAAGAGAAGTGATGAACAAGAAAGATGAAGCCAGACATAAATTATATAAAGGGAGGAAAGGAGTGAGAAATAAGTGAGGGAGTGAGGAATAAAAAAGGGACATGGATTAGAAAATAGTATGGGAGGAAAGAAAATGTTTGTACAAGGTTATATAAATGAGAGAAAGACAAGAAAATACATAGGGGTAGACAAGAGCTAACAGGAAAAAAAGAAGAATTATTCAAACTGCAAATAATTGAGATGCAAAAATGCTCAAAGAAATAAAAACTAAGCACAATGAAGACATACTGTACCACCCTCTAAAAAGATCAAAGAAAAACTGAGGTAATGTTCCACACCTATGATTACAGAAAGTTTTGCCTCAACACGCCAGGAAAGACAACCCAACATGTGTGTGTGTACTAATGAGTATGGGAGTTACTAACTGCCCATCCCTTTCTCCATCTTCCACATTATGTTTAGCAAAGGGCGGCATTCTTGCCAAACTTTACTGCCCCGTACAAACATTAACCGAGAACATCATGTTCCCAGGACTAAAATTGTAAACCGCCAATGGGTAAAATCCACTTTTGTTTCTAGACATGACTTCAAGGAAGAGCTGCAAATTTAAAGTTTAAAGAGGGTTTAGAAGTTGTCATGACTTTTACAATAAAAGATAATTATACATCCAGTCGTTACCCTTTCAAAATCTTTATGGAGACGGAAGGGAAAATATTGAGAACAGAGTCTGATATATGTTCCTATTTTTAAAATTATAAGCATCTGTAATAACTGTCATAACACAACTGATTTATTGGACAGTTACGTTAATGAAGATATACTTTGCACAATTCTCTCACGGGTATTAAACATATGTTTACAGTTCTGATATGTTTCTAGATTATTTGCATCAAGAATGCATGTAAAAAAAAACAGAAGTAGGAAAACACTGCATCTATGCACCCTTATATAGATATAATATACTGTAAATGTTCATTTGGATAAAATAAACAAAAAAGCTTAAAAGCACATTAAGTGGTGCCAAAAACATGAGGCTTTATCTATTTATACAGAGGGATAAAATAAACAAAAGTGCATGTGTGTGTGTGCCAACAGAACATTTTATCAAAGCTATGAGCCACAAAATAATTTAGAAGTTGTAGTAAAGCTGTGAGTAGCTTCATTCCAATATAATGGTTAGCAAATGTGAGTTGGTAAATACTCTTCTGTATAGATAATGGTTTCCCCTAATGTCCATTTTTCATATCTGATTTTTAAAAGGGCTAAATTAAGACTGTAGTTTCCCCTCAACTTTCCGGTTTGACACGGGTTTGGAAAGTTTATTTCAGCGTTGCATGCTTGCCAGCAAAGAACACTGAACAACTGCTGAAATGGGAACACACAGCCACACATTTCATTCAGATACTAGTAGTTAAACTTGAGTTCAGCAGTGAGATTGAAGTTGTAAATAATCATAAAGTTTTCTTTTTTGTTCTTAATAAATTATGCAACATGTTGGAGGTCATGATTTTTTTTTCCCTAATGGGCCTTTTCTAAGAATTAGAAAAATATTTTAGAGTCAAGTATTCAGCTATTTCAGAAGAACTACATACTCTAAACTTATTTAAAAATTATGATTAGAGCTGGGAGAATTTATCTATTAATCAATTAGTCGATTGACAGAAATTCAATCACCTTTTTGATACTGGATTATTCTTGATATTACACAAGAACTGCCAGAAACATTCTGCACATTTACCTCACCCTCAGTTTACACAGACACAGGAATACAGGACATGTGACTTTTAACTATGAGACAGCGCCGGCACAACAGGACCAATAGGAGTGCTCTGTCAAAGCCAAGGTCATGGCTGAAAACTTTTCTGGAGCATTCTTTACTTCTGTCTTATGTAACAGGCTCTGGGTGCCCTGAGGGGCTTAGGGCCGACTGTGCGTGAGAGGCAGGCTATTCTTCAACAGAAGAATGGAAGAGGGGTCACAGAGGTGAGAATGAATGGTCTCTCTTTCTCCTGGCCCATATAACAACACCGGACTGTCTAGAGTTCCTTTCACACTCTCTAGATCTTAAGTGTCCCGACCACTATTGACCTGACACTGGTGTGAGAATTTATGGCAAACTGCACGTCCCTTCTGCAAAGAACATTTCAAGAGGTCATACCACCCTACTACTGTGACAAACATGTTAAAGATGCTTCTACATTACAGAGCAAATGTCTGTGTGTGTTTCACGTCAGGGTTTTTAAGCATAGTCAATATATAGCGGTATTAATTATAGAATATAGCATTTTGTCTCTCAGAAAGACAGCTTTACTTTTTAGTGGCCCCACTCCCAACTCAAGAGACTCATCAGCTTCAATTACTTCACCTGTTGGATTGACAGTCTACTCCCACAGCTACAATAAAACCACAAATTGCTGCCATTGATGAATTACAGTAAGCTGTAAAATGAGCTGCTCTCATCGAGGAAAGATTAGCATCTTAAAACACCAGATGACAGAGGAGTTATTTTCTTTCCTTTCCATAACCCAATTATGGTGACAAGCTAAGTCAATTATAAAAGAAAACAGTGAGTTAAGACATAGGTTAGGCTGGGTCTGCCAGACAGTCTATTTTGGAGCAAAACACAATCGGATATCTGAAGAACACAACTACTCTTTATTTCCCCAAGGATTGTTTATCAGATAGCAGGCAGGCCATCGCCTTCTGTTATTTAGGAACATGTCAACATCATACAATAGGGTCTTATGGGCATCATTTCCGAGACAGCATCTCAAATCTAATCCCATGTTTTTCCTGATTACACAAACAAAGGCTCTCACTGGAGCAGGAGATGCTAACATTAGCCTTATGAGTTTCTTTGTAGCCTAATCTTATTCCCCCACAATTGGATAAGCACGCCTTTGTTGTCAGTTCCAGCAGTGCGTATGTGTGTGTCTCTGTGTGTGTGAGTGAGTGAGTGTGAAACACAAAGACAGCCTTTCAGAGACGGCGCTTGCACATGCTCCTCCGAGGGAGGCGGAATCCATCACTACAGTGACAAATAGTGTCATCCCACCATGGTGGGGATGAACAACAACAGCATCTTTCACGTTCACTGATACACTGACTGACATTAGTTGACATCAGGGACCTGTCAGGGATACATGCATGAGAAGACTTTCACATGCTTCCATGCATATGTAGTACCTGCACTTGTGTGTACACCTTTCATCTCCGCTACAGATCTGAATGTAATATCTACTGTGGGGATGAATGTTTGTCCCTGATTACCAATACAAAATTTCTGTGCTATTTTCAAGCTATTAAGCATTCATTTCAAAGCAAATACTGACATTATTGCACATGCTTACCTGCTTATCTGCTTACAATTTCTCCCGTTTTACTGTTATAAGAAATAATGTGGCGCATGAAAGTTCCTATTTACACCAACAATTACATTGATTCAACATAGAACCTCCACTTCAGGTCCACATCTTGCATCACACACTGGCTGGCATCCTTTGATCAAAATATTTGAAAAACAAATTTTTTTTTTTTAAATCATGTGTTACATGACAATTTTTACGTATCATTCCTGATTATCTTGTGACTGCTGCTTGTGTTGGATTTTTCTTAAATCTACAGAAGTGAATTTACAATAACATCCCTCCCTCTTCGAAATCAGAATAAGCTTTGTGGTGCTGTTAAGACGCTTTTCTAAAATTACACAAAAAGCAAATATTGAAATAAATTACAAAGTTGTAGGCTCAAGTCCAAAGCTGCTCTCCATTCTTAATAGCTAAGTTTTTTTTTACTTGTGCTACAGACTCTTTCAAGAAGGCAAATGTTCTGATCTAGAAAACCCTTAACAAAAAGTCTACGCAGAGGTATGTTTTCTTTTATATAAATGCAGGATTAAAGATACTCACTGAGGTAGTAGAGAGGAAAAAAGTCTACAAAAAGATCCAAATTTGGTGTCTCAGTGTTGCTAATCATTTTCAGATTTCTGCAAATTTTTTGATGTTTTGATGAGTGATGCCATTGACACCTTGAATGTATATGATTGATATTTGTTGCCCCTGTCTTGTGTCTGTTTTAAATTGATCAGATTTTCTTCATTTATTAATTGACTGCTTGCTGTGCAATACATTTCCCTCTGATGAAATAAAGATTAACTCTACTCTTCTCTGTTTAGTCACATTCTTCTAAACAATACATTAAAAAAATGGATTTACAATCTCTGAGACTTAATTGGATGCCAAACATAACAAATTTGGTCTCTTCTGTTAATTATATTTCTTTTTTTTGATTGCTTCTGTGTGGCATTTCTCACGCATATACCCTTGCATGCTGACACTCATACATACGCATATACACACATTCATATGCAAAAGCTTACCAACAGTTGTGTGAATTCATATCCAGAAAGGAATAAACAAAACTGATCACATTAAAAGGCTGTCTGCATATGGAATAACAGACAAAAGACCTTAGGTAACCTTTCTGATGCCAGTACCCCCAATGGGTCTCAATGCACAAAATGAATTACTGATTAAAGCTATCCTGTGCTTTCTCACAACAACCTCATGACGCCGAGTCACCCTTGGTGACTTGGCCCTGAGCTTCAGAGGTGTGAGCCAGGGCAAGTCTTCAATTTGGTGAGACACAGATTGCAACAGTGTTTCGCTCCTCCATCTCTCCATCCATTATTCATCCCTCCATCCCTCCATCCATCGTTCCTGGCTGTAGGCCATTTTTTCCCCAGCGGGACACTTCCATGCATAATGCAGCAGGGGCCCTATCATAGTCCTGTAATTGACATCCCCAGCCCAGCTCAGCTCATAGCTGGGACACCACTAAAACAGCCCCATGAGAGTAAGGGACGAGGGAAAAAAATGATGAGAACTGAGTGTGTATATTGTATGTGTAAATGAGTGAGTGACAAGGCAAGACACAAAATAAAGAAATAGATAAAACACAATGAGGTGGAGATAAATATAGGGAAAAAACGTGAAAGCACAGAGAAAAAGGAAGAGAGAGGGCGAACGAACAGATTATCTGATAGATACTTATGGAGAGAGAGAGAAAAACAGAAAGAAAAAGAGGGAAGGAGGTAGAGCGATGTAAAGAAAGAGAGAAATAGAGAGAGAGCATCCTCCGACTGTCATACTGTGTGATGAGTTTTTTGCTCTTTCCCCAAGTGCAGTATCAGCTCCCTGGTGTGATAACTGCTGAACCATTAGGACACAAATGCTGTTACAGCATACCTTTCACACATTGTTCACACTACTGCATACCCATACAGAAACATGCAAACACGCACTTTTAAGACACAAAGACAGACAGGTAAGTAGATGGACAAAAGCCACACGAAAGACAACATACACACAAAGTACAGCTTTGTCTATTCTTTTCTATTCAAGCAAAGGTTGGCCTTTCCTAATGTCAGCTTACGGGAAGAAGCTTTGTCTCCTTCCCCTCCCTCTCGGACAGAGTCTGTGGGCTATTTTAGACACAGGGGCCTATTTGACCAAACTCCTACCACCCTTCGTTCTTTTTTAACAAGTCTGACTTCAAATGTCTGGCATTCCAGGCTGGCTGCAGATCAGCTCTCTGCTCCCAGACGGGGCCCCATAGGGCCAGGCCAAATGCCACTCCATGTAGGGCCTGATCACATGAACGGGGGCCAGCCTGGGGCCCCCAGAGAGCCGCCCCACCCGCATACTGTACACTGCATCGCATCAGAGCCTGAAAATAAATAACAGAAAAGATATCAGAGGTCATCAAGAACAAGGAGGCAACTCTGCTGCTCAAGTCTGGAGGAAATGAGGCCTTGAAGTGCCGGCACATGAGAAATAAATGTCAGGTTTCAAGGTTATACTGTTGTTTCTAGCTGTTGTCAACTGCTTAACCTCAAAAGCCCATTCATGCATACATAGATAGCTGGATCTAAGCAGATCAGGTTTCTATTACGCTGATGGGATCCATGTGGGTCATAACCTGATGAGGTCAAGAATGTTTTTGTACACACGCACACACACTCAAACACACATACAGTATATATACTTGAAGATGCAATAACTGTATAAAGTGCAAGCATAACAGACTACCCACATACGCCAGCAGAAAGTCACAGGAACAGAAATGCACAGCTATGGAAACAAAATAGGGTCATAAGTATCACATCTGAATGTGTGAAAACATTTTGTATGAATACATTCAAATGTGTGAATGTGTAAAAAACGTTTTGATCAAATGAATTCAAATGTTTGAATGTAAAAAAAAATATCTGAACAAACAGCTTAATTTTTAAATCCGTAAAGAGATCTGCAGCTGTGCATGACATTGTGTGAACAAATGAAAAAGATTTGCACAAATAATTTCCAATGTGTGAGTGCATAAAGAACATTTGCACAAAGGTTTGCAGTTACACATCAGGTTTGCAGTTACACATCTATATGTTTGTGGGTGAAAAGTTCACACAGAACTCAATTGAGTGTGTGAATGAAGTTTACAGCTATGAATCATAAGTACAAGTACAAATCAAACCTGTGAGTACAAGTACTTTTGTCCCACATTTTACCCTTCCTCCTTAATAGACAATGGGGATGCTCTGATTAACATCATTTGACTATCCAATCAGGACTATCATTTCACTATTCAATCTCAGACTCACTCTTTGCTTAGTCTGAGGCTGCAACCAAACTTTACCTTGTGGAAAATTACTGCTCTCTTAGAGGCATGACCTAACTTTACACCTTCAGCTTCCATGAGTTCAGCCAGAGCTCCCAGACCACAAGTGAGTCTGTTTCCGTCTTTTTTTTTCACATAGAACTGAACTGGGTTAAAGTTTTAACCAGCTTAATAACGGCATGGTGGTTTGACAGAGATCCACTGGAACAAGCGCTAACATTAGCTAATTCATGTTAGCTAGCTAACCTATGTGTTAGCTAGCTGTTGTTATGTTGTTATGATGTTATTGCAGCAGGATCAAATCGCTAGTATCATAAATTAAATATTGAGTTTTTTGCTAATATTATTACAATTGATGTGCGTGCATCTCTGTACTTTACTGTTAGGAGTTTGCTAGCATTAGTGTCTAGCCTGTCTCTGTAAACATATGTGTATGTGAGTTACTGTAACATTAGAGCCAGCTGGAAAAAAACAGGCTGTACATGTCTGTTTGTTAGTCACAAAGATGTCATGACAAACTACAGCCTACATGTTTAACTATATTTTAGTAATCTGTGCCAGACTATCCTCATTGACTGCATGCTGTGACAGTATAACTTTACAGGCAATGAACAAATCAGCTGTGTTGATATGCAGTGCAGTGTTGCCAAGTACTTTCAATGGAAATTAGCTAAAGCCTGCTCGAAATGTCGCTGGTTGACATCATGTGCTAATTAGCATATTTGTGACGTCAACTTGTTGTATTTGCATTCTGCCTAGTGCCAGATGGTGTCAGCCCTTGATATCCAGTTGCTTTTTTCCCACTCTCTGTGCTCACATATACTGTATTATAATACAGCTGAATTCCCAATAAGGCTGATCTCATTTACATACTTTTCTGTTTCTGTTGTCAGACAACGGGACGAGTATGAAATAGTGACTGAAACTCGGCCCATTAAGACTACATGTTAACCAGCAGTCACTTCCAAGTTATTTCCAAGCTGCTACTTCACACTACTAAAATTCAAATTTTATAACCGCAACAGCGTCTGACAAAATCACCATTCACTTACTTTAAAGACAATGGCTCTGCTGTGATTTCCACTATATTCACATGTAAAATGATCACTAAGAGAGAAAGTTAGAAGCGACCAAATATCTTTCTTATTTTTTCTCTTACACAGTGCACAGCTTCCGTCTGGGTAACAAACCACAAGACAAATGTTCCGTTTTCAGTTAGGGATGATCAGGCGTAATCTTCCCCCTAGTGGATAAACCTTTTAATCCTCCAGATATTTTTTTTTTTTTTTTTAAGTTTTAAATTGCGCCATCAATAGTTGAACAATGACGTTGGTGAATGCACTGCATTGATAAAAAGCAAGTCTATCGGCGGCTTGACAGGCAACTAAGAGTATGTATACAGGCCAGGTGGTGTGCCGCCACTCAGGATAAAACCATACAAACAAACTGCATATTTACAAAAAACTATGTGCGTATTTTCAAAAGAATAACAGTATGTGCATATTGATTAACGGACTGAAATTGTCACAAAGTGGAATTAAACTACACGCAAATACTAGAATTTAATATTAGAATTTATCTTTTGGTCTGCATACAAATTCATTTTTTATACATAAATACACACACACAAAAAAGAGACAGATACTTAAATAGAGGAGCTCAAAACAGCACAATAACACATCTTAAAGGTTTTTTCTTCCTGCGGTCTGAAAAAAAGCTGCAGCTTATAATGCCTACCCTTTTAACAAACATTATGTTTAAGCTCGAGAGATAACTTCAAACAACTATACATTTATATGTGATAATTTGGTAGACATGGGTGCCACAAATATGTACACAGCAAATTAAAGAGATACAAAAGGATGGAAACTTACAAGAACTATTTAGTGGCTTAACAGACAAATAACAGTATGTAAAGACCAGGTGGTATGCTGCCACTCAGGATAAAAGCCACACACACAAACTATGTCCATATTTACAAAAGAACAACAGTATGCGTATATTGATTAACGGATTAAAGTCAAACTGTGCGCAAATAACGTGCAAATACTATTATAATTTAGTAGACAGGAGTTAATGAACTATTGGGCCTACATTTATATGTGGTAATTTGCCAGACAAATATGTACACAGCAAATTGAAAAGATACAAAAGGATGGAAACTTAAACTTACTCTTACCCTGACTGCTGAGCTAACCTAATCTCTATTCCAACCTTAAGAAACAGGGGGTGTATAAATGTGGATAGTCTACATTTTTGTTGTTTTATCTGATCTGAGTTGTTTTTGTTTTGTTTTTTTGTTATAGCCTACGTCACAACACCAAAGCAAAGTCATTGTGTGTGGGAAAAAACAAAACTATTTAACAATACTGTAAACCTGTTTGTGATTCTCGTCTGATTCCACATCACTCCATCAGGGTGCTCAGACAGAATTCATCATCATCCACGAGATTCATATCATCAGTGCTCTCCCCCTGTGGGAAAATGTTGGATGCAGAGGAAGAGCTAGAATCTGCTGCACGACATGACTTAAATGAATAGGCAGCTGAAGTGCCAAAGAGCTGCAGCACCTTATCTGGCAGTTTGTGCTTATAGCATGTACCTCCAGCCAGCCTCAAACCATATCTAATATATAAAATAGAGCTGAGGTTGGGAGAGAGAGGACACCAACAAGTCTTCATATGGGTTTATGCCTGCTGCATCCCCGTGTTTCTTCACCTCAGCCCAGAATGCCATAGTGTTTGTTGTTTCCTTCAATTTCTGAAGGTGAATAGACCTCCATTGATTAATAATTTTGTCAGCTGTGGCCAGGCAATATCCAAGAACACACATGTAAGTTTGGTCATGTCTTCCAGGCTCTTGTCATGCTTTAGTGTCTCCCCCACATTGAACAAAGACGTGATGCAATATCTCCACATTATCTGGGGGCCTTGCTCTTAGTTCATTCGCTAAGGAGATGGTGTACCTCACACATCTCCTTCGCATACAATCCTCCTCCTCAGGAGAGAGGTTCAGCTGTGCTGCCTTGGACTCAAATGTATAGCCAAGGTATGGCTTGGGAGAGGTGAGTCTGTCTATTGGCTCTTTGAGCACATCAATTTTTGCTATTGGTTTGATGACTCTGCTGCAGAAAGTCTTTGTAAGCCTCATTAAAGAGTCAAGCAGCTTGAGCGGATCCGTATGTTCCCTCTCAAAAGCTTTAACAACAGACTGCAACTCACTAATTATAGATTTTTAAAAAAGTGAGGTACAGGAGGTTCTGTGGGTCACTGTGCATGAAACGTAGAACATCTGCCATGTAGCAGTGTTCACTTGCCATGGTGAGGTTGAAATGCAATTTTAATTCCTCCCACCGATCCAGGGTTCTGGACACGGCAGGCTCTATGGAAAGCCAACGTGTGGCATAGACCTTAGTTATCAGTAAAGGCTTCTCCCCACAGTTTATTGTCTCAAAGACAGCCTGGTATGCCTCTCTGCGTTTTGGTGAAATTAAGAACCAATTATAGGTTTCTCTAACAAGGAATTGTGTTTTTGGAGGCAGAATTTACAGCTAATTGTAGTGAGTGACACACACAGCGAATGAGGACCAGATGTTTTAAGTCACTCTCCTCTCTCAGAATTTTGTGCACACCATTGTACACTCCTGTCATCACAGATACATTATCTTTACCAGTGCCAAGTTGGTTCTCCCTCTTAAGGCCACACTTACCAAGAAAAGCTACAAATGCCCGTGCTATTGATCCAGCATCCCCTCCCTCCATCTCAAGAAGGCCTTGGTAAGTGGCCACCATGTTTCCCTTGACCTTACTAAAATACCAAATTATGATCCCAAAGTACTTTGAGACACTTACAGCAATGCTTTCATCAAGACAGAGGCTGTATTTGTTGTCACCAATATCAGCCACCAGTCTTTTAAGAAAATACAGTGCCAACACACCATTGATCATTTCAGTACACTTTGTATGGTGGATCCGAAAATTTTTGGCAGCGAGACGTCTTCTATTAGTTGATCAGATGACAGCAGACAAACACACATTGGCTCCTTGTAGCTCACTCTGAATACAACACAGAAAAAGCTTTAGTGATCAGTTCACTAAAGGTTTCATGTCCTAAATACATACAGCTATAGGCAAATTTAAAGTATTTCACTGCAGTAGGTATAAAGTGTTGTGTTGTGTCAGCCTAAAAATCAAAATACATGTAACCATGTTTTTCCCAGTGTCAAACAGCTGATGTGTTCATAGCCTGTAAAGTTATACTGTCACAGCATGTAGTCAGTGAGGATTAGTCTGGTGCAGGTTACTAAAATATAGTTAAACATGCAGGCTATAGTTTGTCTTGGCATCTCTGTCACTAACATGCAGACATGTACAACCTGTTTGTTTCCAGTAGGCTCCAATGTTACAGTAACTCACATACACATTTGTTTACAGAGACAGGCTAGACAGTAATGCCAGCTAACTCCTAACAGTAAAATATATTATACATAAATAACATAATTCTTCCTAATCAATGCTTCAATGTCCATTTTTTTTTTGCTGATGATACAATTTTATATGCCTCAGGCTCCTCCCCAGCCCAGGCCCTGACTCACCTTCAGTCTGCCTTTGGTGCTTTCCAATTATCACTCCTTAATCACAGGCTAGTTTTCTATCCTGCCATTAAAACTTTAAATGGCACCCATATTACTCTTGCTGAGTCATACAAATACTTAGGAATTTGGCTTGACAGCAGACTATCATTTAAGATTCACATTCAACATTTGACTCAAAAATTAAAAAGCAAACTAGGTTTCTTGTATAGAATCGAAGGTTGTCTTCCTTCTTCCAACCGTAAAATTATTGCATTCAACCTTCACGCCTGTCCTTGACTATGGAGATATTCTGTATTATCATGCTGCTCCAACAACACTTCAGCAGTTAAACCCTGTGTATCACAATGCATTACACTTTAGTACAAATGACGCATTTCGTACTCATCATTGTTCTCTGTATCACAATGTTGGTTGGACTGTTTTTCAGTCAAGAAAAAATAGCCATCTCATTTTATTCATCTATAAAGCGGTACTGTTGATGCTTCCAAACTACCTCACATCTCTTCTCTCATTTAAATCTAGTAACTACAGTACACCATCCAGTAACTACTTAATGTTAGATTTCCCTCATGTATGCACTAATGCTAGCAGAACTGGTTTCAGGTATTATGCACCTTTTAAATGGAATGAACTGCAAACTGCCCTCCAACTTGAGTCTTAATTCCCCTTGGAGATTTTTTCACTATCTGATGTTTTTTATGGTTCTTGTAACTGTTTTTATTAATTCCCTGTTTATTGTGTAGTTATTTCTGTCTGCTGATTGTGTTCTTGTCTTATGAATGTTTCTTGTTCTCAAGTCTCTCTTGGAAAATAGATCTTAATCGCAATGAGACTGCCTGATTTAATAAAGATTAAATAAAATAAATAAGCTGCAAACCTTTTTTGCAACTGCAAACCTTTGATGTGTAACCGCAAACCTTGGTGCAAATCTTCTATATGCACTCACACATTGAAAATTATTTGTGCAAATCTTTTTCATACGTTCACAAAATGTCATGCACAGCTGCAGATCTTTTTATGGATTCAAAAATTAAATGTTTTTTTTTTATACATTCAAACATTTGAATGCATTCATACAATATGTTTTCACAAATTCAGATACGGTAATACACAACTACAATACTCATGACCCTATTTTGATTCCATACACATCCACACACACACCCACATACTTTCAGCAAAGCTTCTTTGAATCCGTATCAGCTGGGAAGTGATAGCAGATGTCTGATCCTTCCTCTCTTAACAGTAAAACAATCCACAGTGCGGTTTGTTCCTTGTTTAGTACAGAGTCCAAACTCTGATGTCATGCCAGAGGAATGTTCTTGAGTAAGGGGGTGTCTGTGTGTGTGCAGGATGCTGGAGCAGTGATCCTAGGGCACGGATTTAAAACAGTATGGACACTTCTTTGTCTACAAGGGTAAGCTATCCTTCAGGGGTTACATGGCTGGTATGTTGTCAATATACTGGAGACCAAACAGCAAGAAATTAGTGTAAAAAAAAACACAGTATACAAAGATACTTCCAAAAAGGACAAGCAATAGTTGGCAATGAGAAAAGAGGAATTCTACAAACATACTGTACCTACCCAAAGACAAGCATAATATCACGATCAAAATCCTACAGTTCACACATCCACAGTTTCACAGGCTTTCCTAATGCAATACAACTACTGCTTCAATGAAAAAGACAGGACAAATCTATTTCACAGGATTCTAATTTCTTGCCTATGGCATAATAAATAATACTCTTTTTTTCTATGTTATGTAACATGAGAGAATGAGACGGTGAGGAGATGGAAAGTGAGACTGCTCAGTACTGCGAGGCTATATATGAAGTGTTTGACAGAATGGAAAGATGGATGAAGGCGAGATCGAAGTGAAATTAGCCAGTGAGCAGAGCTTTTTCTCCTCTACAGGTTTCATGCTGCCACCTGGCTAGGCTGTCTGCCTGTCAGACAAACCTTGCATCTGGTTGATATACTGTGGGCTAAAGGTGTAAATACATTTGCAAAAACTCATTTACACAATACTACAATAGATGATCACTGGAACATGTGTACAGTAATTATCATTTTGACAAGTAACAATGTACAAAATTGTATTGTTCACACTGAAGAAATACCTTAAAAAGAGGTGGCACTGACGGGGTGTTAATCAACAGATGTTGACACTTGAGGAAGAATGCAGCACAAAGTAACTGTAAAGTGAAATGCTTAAAGATGTAAGACTCATGATATTCTATATTTTAGGACTTTCAGCACCAAGCCTCCAAATCTATACCTACTGAAGATATCAGTCTTTAAAAACGAGTCACAAATACATACTTTTCATTTTATAAAAGGCTTAATAATCTTCTTAAACCAACAGGATGTTTTAGCTTTTTTTAAACAAAACGTGACTCAAACAGGAGCAAATAATGCATTTGTTGAGGACTATGGATCTGGTGCACTGGTGAGTATTTACAGCAGCAGGACAGTGTACAGTACAGTATGTGGGATTTGCTCAAAATAGACTACTGTGCCCATGTTAAGAGTAATGAAAGAACATGTCATCCACGGTAATGGTGTAGCTCATTCATGTGTTTTTAATAGTTTTTTGGACAACAATGAAGGTCTATGCCACAGAGGAATAAGCTAAATCAGGCTTTGACTACACAGACAATACTTTGTTAGCAGAATCAATTCATTGTTGGTTTTGGTCTTTCCGTAGGATTTGTTGACAATAAGAAAAATATAAAATATCACCAGACTTGTCCTTTAAGCAGGCTTATATAACGACGGAGGTACGCAGAAGATAGAGTCAAAAATGTCCTTAAATTATTATAATAATAACTGTACATGGTTTAAATGAAGCAACATTGTGATTTAAAAAAAACAGCTTATAGGGTGAAAGCAACTGGTAGACTAGCCTGGAGCACAGTTCTCTCCCTGAGGCTAAAAGCAAACCCAGACATGGGAAGCATTACCGCAGAACATTTTGCAGCACTTTGTTTCAAATGTCTCATTTTGGCCGGTTCAGCGCAGAGGTCCCACGGACATTAAGCCGTCTGGCTTTGCACAGACAAATGAAATTACCCTCATCCTCTAGGTTCCACCATCACACACACGCCCCAGGATGCACACCAAGAGCAGCAGCGTCCCCTATGCCATACAGTGGGACCCATCCATCACTCCAGGGAATGGGTCCTATGGACTCATCCATTAGTTAGTAGAATGGGTGTGCAGTGACAGGCCTGTATTGCTACAGCCTTTGATCCAGAGTTATGGCACAGTGTGTCTGTTTTACTGTTAAATGTATGACTATATGCCAGCTGTTGCCAGCAGGTTCACATCAGAGGGCAGTTCAAAGCAACACACCATCATTTACCAATCACTGATCATAATGGAGGCATATATGTCACCTGGAAAAAAACAGCATATACAACAGCGGTTATAATTTTGAGTAATGTAGCATATACACCCTTGAAATTGGTCATAAATTTTAAATTAAAAAACTATCATGCATAAATTGTTTGCTGATTCTTCCTGTGGAGAAATACTCATGTATTTCTTGTTCATGTTCGCAGTGTATAACCCTCTCCTGTCAAGCAGTGTAAGAGTTAAAAGGTGGCTGCTTCAGTTGTGAGAAGACAGAGAGCAGGTAAACCTATACTGCAGATAGAAAAGGGAAGCAGAGAGGCCCCAGATAACTAGAAAGGAATGTTCCTGCAATAACAAAACACTTGCTAAACTGGACCCTGCTATCTTCATTAAGAGTGCAGAGGAAGTTCTGACCAAGAAAAAGAGACAAGAAAGCAAGGACAGATGGATAGCACTGGCTAGCGCTTGTGGGGTTTGGAGCTGTGTTCAACAGGACAGCAGAGGGTAACTGGAGAAAAGAAATAAAGCTCACCTAAAATTCTTAACTACTTGCAATCACTTTAAAAGTGTGCACAGGACACTCCCTCACCCTCTGTCCAGGTGCAGGCATGCAGAGCTGCCTTTTCAACCTGCTGGGCTTCTTTGTGTGGCTTCAGAAGAGGGGGAGATCCACTCAAGGTGGGAAGAAAGAAACACCTCACCCTTGACTATTTGATTAACAGCTGTCTCCTGTGCCAAAAAATCCGACCCCCCACATCCCGCCCTCCCCATCCCGAACCCCCCAACTGACTTCTGAAAGAGCAGGTCTGTGTCGCACACTTCTAGAGTTACATCACGGATCAAACTGGGGAGGAGAGCAGAAAGGCAAGAAATCCACTGAGACATCAGAAGGAAGAGAGGAGGACAAGCAGTGGGAGGACTATGAAAGAAATGAAGAAAGGAGGCAGAGAGGAAAAAGGGGACAGCACAGGTCAGCAAGGAGGCAGGAGATGCAATTCAGTAAGGGTGCGAAGTGATGGGGAGTCATGGCCAAGAGTGAGACTGACGTTGGAAACTAGGGCAGGTTAAGATTATCATCTAATCTATTTAATTTGCATTTTGTGGTATGCTATTATATTTCATCTACTTACCATTTAAGATGGTAACAAGCAGCAATGCCTTTCCTTAAAGTTAATGATCTTTCCTTAGTGATCAGCTTTATCTTTCAAATGCTACTGGTTATGCATAATTCATCCCACTATTGTTGACCATTTTCTACAGTATGCAGGTTTTTAGATTTATTTCCTCAGTCCAAGGGAAGCATCAGTATCCAGTCATTTCAGTGCATCGTGAAAATCAACTTGCAGAAGTCTGGGACTTGTTATCCATCACAGTGAACATTACGATGCAAAATTATGTTATCGGTACATGGTAATGCACCTTTGAGCATTCACCACTTTAAAGAGCCTTCCGCAGCAGTGCATTCAAGGTTGTTCAGACATCCAAGAGTTGAGGCTGCCACTGCATTAATGAGCTTTGCTGTCAGAAAATCAAGCTGAGGAGACTAACAATTTCTTGCATTGAAAAGGTTGCTCTTTGGCTACAAGTCTGAAATAAATACACTCCTTGCAACTGTATTACAAAGTGGGAAGAACATAACTTTGATTTAAAAAAAAAAACTAAACAAAAAAAAATTAATGTAACAACAGAAGTCAACCAGGTTTTAAATGTTGATTTTCATACCATACTGAATTTAATGAAAACCAGTGTGGAAGGCAGGAAATCCAAACTTGTGGTGAGCGGTGGGAAACTGCGGCTAGTATATGTGATTTCCAGTTAATGGGTTAAAACATGCAAAACCATGGGTCTGGTCCTATAAAAGATGAAAAAGAGCTCAGGTGGCACACTAAAGAGCTCCAGGGCAGCAGGGGATTATCCTGCAGGGTACTGAGTCCCTCCGGCACTACAGCTCACTGCTTCCTCCCAAAAGGGAGCAATGGCCAATGTAACTTCCTGCTAGCCCATAAACAAACAACGCAGTCAACTGAAGTCAAGCTGAAAATCCTCCAGTGTCACTTAGAGAGGTCAAGAGCCACACACCAGTCATAATTTTTACCTAGTGCCTGTGACAGCTATATGGCTGCCTCATTTGGCTGTACTGCAAGTAGAACTAGCAGTTTAACTACTTGATCCTTCCCCCCGCCCCCGCCCCCCCTTTTTATTTCAGGCAGCCTCCACCTATGAGTTGAGTGTTGCTTAAAAAGAATTGACCAAAACAAGAGGATTAGGAATTTAATATCAGTGCATATTATTTTCATAGTTGGAGAAATATCAAAACTATTTTGGCAATAAACAGGTTTGTAAGAGGCCTGTTTTAGCAATGTGTTTCTGTGATTCTGCTTCAAAAAAACCCAGCAACAATCAAGGAAGCTGGTGATAAAAGTGCAATGAGACGTGCTGAGAGACAGATATGTTTGCAGGTTTATCAGAGCCCGCCATCAAGTGCTGTAGTGCAACCCTCCCTTCGCCGACGAAAAATCCCAACAGCAATAACAAAAAATTGCACATTGATCTTGCTCAATTGTGACTTCAGGAGAAAATATGTTAACTTCTAAATGTTAATTTCACAAAAAAAGCAGGTAACAGACAATGACAAATGATTTGTGTGACATTCCTCTGACATCATCCCATCGTGCTAAATACACATCCTTACACCATTATTTGAACAATACATGCATTCATACAAACACAAGCACAGGAATCTGCTTGTCTACAGTGAAGCAAAACAAAACCCACATCACCCACACAACTAAAAGGCCCATTTCAACACTTGTGTCATTTCCCAACAAAATATGGGGAAACCACCATTCTCTCAGGGACGTCAGACATCTCTTCATTTGGGCACGTTGAAAACACAGTGATCTCTGATTAGTACTACAAGTCCAGCCAACGCTTTGGGACACATAGACCTCAGCTTCAAAGAGTGGGAGGAAATGCCGTGCCCTTCCTGTCACTCCCATTCGGAACCAAATGACGTGGTTGAGATGCAATGAGGTGATTACACATTCACATAAAAAAAGAAAAAAAACAGAATGAGCTAAGGCACATAAAAATAAAAGCACACACACACACACACAATACTAATTACAAACGTTCAGGATACAGCGGGAGATCTGACCTTGACAACACTGTGCAGATTCATTATATTTAGAGCTTCAGTTTATAACATTCCCAATGTCATTCAATCACTCAGGACAATGAGCTTTTTTATTCAAACTGCAAACTGTATTAACTTTGAGGGATTCCCCAACTGTGCTTACTGACAGCATACATACCTTATTATTTTTTTCCTCTCATCTCAGACACCTCTTCATTCCTCATTCTATCTACTCCATCAATGTTTAACCATACTGTATTTTTCTTCCTCTCCCTTGTTGGCTCCTCGATGCCTTAAATGTTTTACTAATAGCACGAGGAGAGGTAAAACTGCTGCTGCTGCTACATTCCACAATCTCAGGCTGTTTTGTCATAGGAACCAACAGAGACGGGTGGATGATATACAAGTGTACAGAGAGACAGAAAGAAAGAGAAAATATTGTTTGGCACAATGTTAGAGTATGCCTGTTGCAAGCTAATATGCATCTGTTGACTATTTGGACTGCTAAAGAACTCCTGAAGCCAAAGTAGAACATAAGAATTATGTTGAAATATAACTGATTGATGCTCTCATTGTTACATAAAACAAAGTAAAACTGGTTATAGAGAATCCTATGAACTACTAAACTACATTTGCGCATGCCTAGTACTCTTTGTGTGTGTGTGTGTGTGAATCAGAAAGCCTTGTGGGTGCACAGAGTACGTGGCACAGCCCTTGAATGCAGACCTGCCCTTACTTGACTTCTTAATCTTCGGTTTCCTGCCCTCCCTCTCCGTATCTCAGTATAAAAACTTCACGCCACTGTGAATCCTCCCCTGCTTCGCTTTGGCCCTCCCTTCTCTGTATCACACTACAACAGCTTCATGCCTCCTTGCCACAGCTCTTTGGCCCACAGCCCCTCCTCTCCTGCTGTTTCCACTGGGGCACTGCACAAAAACTGCGCTTGGCTTGGTCCCAAGCACTGGGGCCCACATACCTCCCAATCTCTAGATTAAATAGCGCCAGTCTCTGAAGTCCTTCCAGGGGCTAATGGCTTTTGTTGCTGGGAATAATCCACACATCCTCTCCCACATCCTGGGGGTCCGCTGGCCTGTCGTGAACCCCGCCTTTACCCTCTTCGTCTCATCTCCATCTCAATCTACACTTCCATTTTGGCTGACCTCCCCGCCTTCCTTATGACACAAACCTGTGGTTAAGTGCGGGGGCATGCAGAACTGAACCACCCGCATTGAGGGGAGGATGCAGTGAGATGACATAGGGTTGAGACCCATGCAGAGTTTTATAGGGAGTCAGTGCAGGTGCTGTCTGAAGCTTAATGAAGGCCCTAAATCTCTTCTCTGTCATCTGCAGCTAACTGGGGTTTAAGCAGCCAGGGCAAGAAGGATAAGTGCCTGGGAGCTATCCTCATAAGGAAAAGAAAACATCCGTCAGGCAACAGCCACAGCAGAACAGCCCCTGTGTTAGCGCTTGACGTCCGTTCAAAATAAATACAGCACGGAGAAGGATTTTCACAAGATGAGGGGAAAGATTTTTCGTAGATCAAAGAGCACTCTGTGTTTTGGGATACAGTTGTTGTAATAAATATGCAAAGTTGAGAATTAGGTCCAGACTGTGACCCTCTTGTCACCGTCTGTCCTTCAAAATGTCTCTGATTGAGACCACTTGGCTATAACGTCAGAAATTCACCCAGAATACATATTCAGGTATGAGCTCATATCCTGTCTGGGGTACTTTTCTCCAGGGAGGCCGCTGGGGGAGAAAAGAAAGGCAGACAGAGAGAAAGTGAGACTGTGGTTGCAGACCGCAGACAGTGGGACAACGTTCACTGACCACCCTAATCAGTTTACTTTATCAACACAATTTTAAAAAGGCCAGACACTGATGGTCTTTATTTTGCTTCAATTTCCAATTTTAACTTCATTCATATGTCTACCGGCTGAGTTTCAGTCATATCTACAAGCATACCATATGCCAGCTGAAAGTACTATATTGCAGAGAAAATATAAAACTTGATTTCCAGAGAAACTGTCACTATAGTAGAATGCTAGAGGCCAGACTGAAGAGTGATCAACCATACAGAAAAGTTGAGAGGACGGAGAAGGACATCAAACACAGGAGGCTGAAAGACTGAGGAATATTATGGGGGCAAAGAAAGTCAGGGGATGAAATGATAGGAAGAAGAGTGAAGGGTGAAGAAGAAGTAACAGAAGCAGACCGTTGCCAGTTTTTGGGATAGAAGGATGACAGAAAACAGGGGAGAGTATAGTAATAAAAAGGGATTTATTATGGAAAAGGTGTCAGGCGTTAGAGAAGATGGCACAGTAAGGGTGAAGGGAGAACAAAGAAATGTATAGAGGAAAATTATCTATAGTGCATAAGACAGTGAATCTGTCATCCTGCGGCTTTGCGCCCACACACCTACCCCCAGACCTCTACTAAAACTGCACACAAACATACATACATAAATACACACAGGTCTAGTGTGGACCAGAGAGCCTGTAGACCACCTGAAACTACTGCTGGTAAGGGAGAAAAAAAGGATATAACACAGCAGACTTTTGACTAGCTTGCTGAGTCAATTAAGCTGTACCCAGAGTAGAGGTAAGCCATTTCTCTCATCAGGAGGGTCAGGGTTTGGGGTTAGGGGTTAGGGTTTGGGGGACTTTGACGTTGTTGGAAAAATGAATGAAAGAAGAAGGAAGAGCCATGTTAGGTTTGGAAGAAGGTCTGGAGAAAATATAGTGTAAACTTTGGATCAAAGTGTCAAATTCATGGCTAAATTGTAAAAGTGAAAAAAAAAATCTGTGAGCAGGTTAAAAGATGTAGCGGGAATTCATTACTGCAGTAAAAAATTGGTGGAATAAAATTTGGGTTTGGGGTTAGGGGAGAGAGCTGTTTGGAAAGGTGGTGAGTTTTGGGAATGGGATGAAGGAAGGAAGGAACTAGAAAAAGAAAGACTAATGACCAGGGTTAATGATGGGACAATGAAAGAAGACTGAGACAGAGTATGCTGAAAAAGGTCCTTTGTCTGCAAATTTGTATGCGCTTAGATTTTGTCTTTCTTCAGTGCAGTGCTGCTTGATTATTTTTCATGTTACTGAAACCATTTCAGTGGTGGCAGTATTCAGTGTCTAATTGAAAACCGAAATGACAGACATGCTAGCAGGTCAGATGATAAGTCCCACAGGCCAGTGTTAAAAGCGGTTATGTTTGGGGGAAAAAAGAGAAAGGAGTTTAGAGGGAGTTACGGTTGGACTATTGAATTCAGTAAACATTTTTAATGTGGAAGATTTCCACAAAGAAGATTTAGACATGGTGAGGGGGATTTGAAATGTGAAGTATGCCATTAATCACACTACCCAGAAATGTTCTACTTGAAAAAAAAGAGAAAACAAACAAACCAGAGGCAGAGCTGCAGCTTTGTTGTGGCAAAGCTTGTTGTTTTCTTTACAATTTGTAGATTATTGCCCTTCTGAAGAATGGTCTCCATACACCTACAGTACCAGCCAAAAGTTTGGACATGTTTTCTCATTAAAGGGAATGGGAGAACGTGTGTCCAAACATTTGAGTGGTACTGTATTTTAAATGCAAACCAAGAAGAGTACAAATCCATAGAAAAATATTAATCATTTACTTCAACTTCCTTGCACACTTGATTGTAACCCTGTGTCAAGACAGCAAACCTAGCATGAGCAGCACATCAGCAGAGCAGCAGCGTGTACTCCATCTATGTGTCTACACGGGAGGCGTTCAGGTGCAATGTTGAGCGCAGGTCATCCGTGTGTTGGAAGCGCTCAGAGCCCAGTACACGACTGTTGTGACACGCATGAAATGGAGGAAGATAGACTTGAAGCGTAAATAAATGCTTCAGGTTGCGCTTACGCTCGTGAGATACGACTGAAACGTGAGCCTGCATGGAGTCAGTACAGACAGCTGCATAGATTACAATGAGAGTCTATCTGTTGCATGTGACGTGTGTGTGAAAAACACATCTGACACGCTTCCTGACTAAACAACATGGGGTAAAGGCTAGAGTATCAGCCAAATACTCTATCTCACAAAACTATCGATTTCATGTATATTTTTTTTAACCTATTAGCCTGTTGGTCACTGTAGCTGTCTCTGTGTAATTTGTTCTAACTTCCTAACTCTACTCCTTAACTATACACCCTTCACCTTTCTTCCAAAAACCTGGGTGTCATTACCTGGCCATGCCCAGACTGGAGAACCCCGCTGGTACGATGAGAACATCAAGGCGAGGAAATGGATGGACTCCCAGAACAGAGTTGGCTGCTGCCAAACATCGTGGCAACAATGGGAGGACTCCAATCTACAAAAGGAAAGCAATACGTTTCTTTTTTAACAAACTAAAAAACAAATGACAAATGTAAAATTGCACGTTTTAGCTGAATCAGATTTTTGTATATTGATACAAATGAGTAGCATAACAGTAGTATAAACATTTGCTCTATCACATACTTTTTAATGTTTAGAAGTATTAAGTCAAAAGCAACTGCTCTTTACTGTTTGTTCTGGAAGATGTATCGCCACACATCCAAGAAGCTTCATCAGTTGAGAATTTACTGAGCTGGCAAAAGCCTTTGACTTAATACTTCTAAATGCTATTCCAGATTGAAATTCCCACTTAGAGTATGAGGAACATTTTAAGTGGCTGTCAAGGGAATACAGTCTCATGCTTTTACCATTCTGCCAAGAGATGTCAGTTGAAAACCGTTGGCATAGTGACACAAACATTAACTGATGCTGACTGTCTTTTCTAACCATGTAAAATATAATTATCTCAAGTCTCAGTGGCTCATTGTAAAAACTCCACCTGGGCCTTCTGCAGCAGGGAGACGGGGGCAAATACACGATGTGGAATCACCCGCTGGGACCCCGCCGACCGCTCAGTAAATCGGCAAGGGTAGTCGCCATGGGAACAAGAGATGCTGTCATCCACCATGTCTGAATAATCAGTTACAGAGAGCCTCTCATCCTCAAGGGAAGAGTAACAGAATGCAGAGTCTGAGCGGGTGGTCTGGTCTCCGCTGTAACAGATTAATTCAGAGAAGAAAAGTTTAATTCAAGGTTAATAAAGACAATTTAATAAATTTTCATTTTGAAAGAATATACTGCACTAGAGGGAGAGAACCAAATATGTAGTGCGTCCAGTCTGTCTGCGCTAAGCATGGAAATAAAAGCAATGGAAATATGGAATATATACTGTACGTCACAAAAGCAAACCACAGTGTTCCCAAAAATATCGAGGTGCCGACATGCAATCTCATTCACTCTAAATCCAATACCCAGCACCAATTCCATCCTTAGTATAAGAACTGTTCCAAGGGTTTCGAGCGACGTCCAAGTTTCCTTCCAGCCATTCACTGAAAATAAAGGCCTTCCTTGTAGCGGGAGATTCCAGGGGCCTGCAGCAGGCTACGGGTGGACTGCTGCAGGAGGAAAACCATGAGGGGAGGAGGAGGAGGATTACTGGAAACCACTGGCAGACCTGCCAACCTGCTGGGCAGTGGAGAGGGGACCCCAGCCCAACTCTGCCCTGCCCACAGCAAGCCAGCCCTCTCTGGCCCAAGCCTGCACTTTATATCCTGTACCTCTATAAAATTTATGTCAGCTTTACTATTTTGGTCTCCAAAGATCATTTCTGCTGGGCACTGAACCCAATGTAATATGTTATAAGCTTTAATGTACTTGTCATAAAAAGCTGATTGAGTGCTGCACCCTATCCATCACCCTAACTTCACCTGCACCATTTTTGGTATGGCGAAAGGAAAGTTTCAACATGGAATGTTGAAGGCCCAGACTTGGGTTAATAACAGTCTGGAGAGGAGGAGGTCTTACAAGAAGAAAAGAACACAGGAAAAATAATAAAATACCTGCCAGTCTGGAGCGTAGAGCCCTTTACTACTTCAGTGGTAGAACTTCCAAGTGAGGACACAAGCCCAGCCTCAGTCCATTCCCCAGCCCCAAGTTTGGGCTTCTTGCCACAATCCATCCTGTCCCTCATCTCTTTTTCCAACGCTGGGGGAATTTCTGCTGTGACTTGGCGCCAGTGGCCCACTGCCAAGGTGAAGGTGGATGCAGGCATGGGCATAGTGACGTAGTAATTCCAGATTAAGAAACCTACGGAGAGGAGAAGAGAGGTAAGAGACAAGTGGATGAAAAATTCATACTGTAGGGGAGAAGGGAAGTGGAAATCAGTTTAGATGACAGAAAGAGAGAATGGAAAGAAAGATGAAGAAAAAAGTAGGCCTGATAATCAGACTGCATTGCCATTTTATTTTACTTCACTAATATCATATCTATAATTGTGTTTTTGTTTGGGAGGGGTTGTTTTTTCATCCAAACCAACCAAACCAAAGTGACAAGTGACTGCCGATGTCATTTTCAGGTGATGCTATGAAGCTACAGTACCAGTTACTTGGATCAGTTAACTTAATGTTTTTCATTTCAATCAAGTTTAATCCACACATGTTGGCATCTTGGTAGCAAATTTCTTCTTTTTTTTTGCTGTTTTTCTGGCTCTAACACAGCAGATGTTGTCATTCTTTTCTTGATCCTGCCTACCGAGGTCTGATTGGCTCAGTTGTTTTTCCAACCATGGAAACTGCCATCAATGAGCACAAAACCAGACCTACAGTATCTGAATCATTGAAAAAAATCTGAGATTTGGTGCCTGCAACCAGGCTGAGACAAACTTACTTCAAAAGTAAAAAATAAATTATCATTTGAAAAGTTTAGTACAGATGCCAATATCATACTTGGGTTCTGGTACCAATAATAACAAAATTACACTTTTCTCTCTATATATTGCAAGTTTTTCTAGAAACCCCTTTTTTCCATTTACATCTTCTGACTGAGTAAACAAGGCTAAATAGGCCTCTGTGACCAAGCATTCAATGCCAACTCTAAATACTTAAGACTAACACTTGTCCCATACAATTCAGTAAAATGTACTTTTATTTCAGCTCAAATATGTAATTAATAATTAGCCATTTTTTAGTACCGGTTGTCACTAAATGCATATGAAATAATGCCTTACATGTGTCCCCATCCTCAATTGGTACAGCCTGCTCCTCCCCACTCATCAAAACCACACACTCACTGGGGGCCCGTACTGTTGCTTGCCATGTTGACATGGCAACAGGCGGTTCCTGGCAGGGAAAGAGGGCTCGGTTGTTGATGGGAGAACCGGCAGTGTAAACACACAACCTGGAAGGGTAAACAATGGTAAACTATAAACAACCCTCATTTCAATGCTCAAAGGATCCACCAAATACACACAGATACACGTAAAGCATCCACACACTGAGTATAATAGCCTCAGGCGTGTTTCTGTGAATTAATGAGTCTGTATTATTCTATTCTAACATGACAAGTGGCTGTAATTCAAGTAGCAGGAATGAGAGCTGCGGTGCTGTGACTTGCAAGTTTTAAATTTTTAAGGGGGACTCTAATCATACCATGAGACCACTGTTCTCCTGTGACTAACCTGTTGTCCTGGTCTTTGGTCCACCTCACGGAGCCTCCAGTTGGCCTCGTTTCATAGCAGATCCTGAGAACTCGAGGAAACTCCTGAGGGGATGAGACCCCTCTCTTCCTCACCTGCAGACTCCAGCGGTCTGTATGAAAATGCAAGGAGCTGCCATCCTGGACAGCAGGGGCATGGCTACACTGCGAAAAGAGCTGGTGCTGCTGCCTCCATTGGATAGAGGGCATGGAAATAATGTTCTGAATGAGGGCTGCTTGTGGGCTCACTGAGGAGACCCCTGTCCTCTCAGATGAGACCTCTGCTAGGTGGCTAAACATGGCTGACACAGAGGTGACATCCACTTCTTCGACCTTTGATACAGCGAGGTCACAGCAGTCCAACACTAAGGTGAAATCACCGTCACTTGTGTTTTCCCACCAACGTGAGGACTGAATATTCTCAGCTTCTGCTTGAGCTTGCGTCCCAAAGACGGTCTCCATCCTTGTCGTAGCATTCCCAAATCCCTCCCTGTTTTTTATCGTGGGCTCCTCCAGATCCACAGTTGCTGTACCAACTCTAGTCTGATCTAAATCTCTTGCATGATCCTTTATTGTATCCACCTCCTGAAAGCTACATAAAGATGCATCCTGACTCTTTTCAACCTCCTGAGTCCCAGCTACGTCTCCAGCTCCACATTCAATCCCATTTTGAGGCCTAGTCATCACTCCAGAGCAAGGTTGCAGGAACAGAATGACACTACCCCTGATGACTTTCCTGTCAAAATTAACAGTCAGGTCTAATACATAGTGCTTGACTAGTATGTGGTTGGTATTGGCGCGAAGTGGAAGGTCATCTGTATCTGGATTTAGGTCCCCGTCTTGCTCCATATCAAATGGTGTTTAGCAAATTTAGCAAAGAATGACTGAACCTAGTGGGCAAGACCAAAAACAGGGGTTTATTTATTCAGGTTTTTGGTAACATTTTTGTAAGACAAGGTACAAACTTTTTATTTATCTTAGGAGAATTGAATGAGTGTGTGTTTATGTAAGTTTCAGACAAAACTATTTGTGGATACCTTATAGCTTCCTGTGGGCTGAGGTAGTTACTTCGCTCTGTGAATTAAGTGTTCTGCCAGTCTACTGTGATGAAGCCAAATCTGTCAGGGTCTGTATACTCAAATCAAACTCAAGCTTAAGTGTCAAACTCCATCTGCTCACATAGTCCACAAATGATTCCTAATGGGAAAACTTGAGTTGCAATCCTGTTTTTATCTGGGTTAATGAGGTAGTAGTAGTAGCAAAACACCTTCTCACAGCGCTAGGGAACAGCTAACTGTCTGCAGAAGCCTATATTGGAGCTCTCCCGCTGTATATGGGTGTTTTTGCAGTCACAATCTTTTCCATTTAGCCTGCTTGGGGCATGAAGCAGGCTTGGCAAGACGGATGTGCAATTACCATTTACAGCAGGAAATCCTCAGAGGTTTCATTGCAGGAGTATATTCATAAGATTATGAGCACACAGAAACAGAGGATAATATCTACAGCAACAGGGGAAGAAGCAGAAAAGCCAAATCTCCCATTACTGTCATAGGCGGGCTCAAAACAATCCCTCTCTAACCTAATTGACCACTATTCTCCTAACATGGTATAAAACGGGAACCTATCAGCTTGGTGATTAAGGTCCCTACGTTTCTGCATCCTGCATGGAATAATAAAAGAGTGAGGCTCCATGTTAGAGATGGCAATTGAGCTGCTGTGTGCTTGGTGAAGTACAGAGATAGATGAAAGTTATTAAGTTACATGTTACAGTGTCCTTGAAGGCAACACATAAGAGCTTGCCTTTGCATGCTAAAGTTAGACCGTTTAGATGGTACTATTTATATCGTTAAAAGGGTGAAAAGTAGAATTTAAACTTTTAGAGATGGATCATAGTGACACCTACACATACTCAAGTTGTATAATGCGAGTGACTGACAGCTCAGTAGTACATTGTGACTCATAAAACACAAGCACAGAGACGAGTCATCTTGAGTTGACGTCTACATTGTACGTTGAGTTTGTAGGCTAACTAACAGTATGACACGAGAGACTTCGGACTAACTTTACAGCGTCTTTTATTTGGGTTATTCAAGACTCAACCGTCAAAACTACAGCAGCGGTGACGCGAGAAACCTCAGCTGCACTCCAGCTAACGGTGTATTAATCGACATGTCAAAAAAACCCTCCGTCCACATACTACTGGGCATCACAACCACTCGCCTGTTGTGAATGAAAAAGAACAAACCTGTATCCGTGTAGTGGAAGTCGCGCAGTGATGTCGTCATAATAGACGCGACGGCAGCAGATTGTAGTTCTTTCCTTTCCCGGTTTCTTTATAGACACTACACTGTATGAATGTTCAGTTTGTGGGAAAAAATCTGTTGTGTGGAAGTCATGGATGTATTAAGGAGTTTTATTTGTCAATAAAAAAAAAAAAAAAAGGATTAACTTTCTGCAGTAACTGTTATCACAAAAAAATCACCTATATATATATAGCCTATATGTGTGTGTGTGTGTGTATGTATATATATATATATATACACATATAAATAAATGTAATAAACAATAAATAAATAAGAATGTACAGTAGTGAGTATTTTGTGGTCTATTAAGATTTATATTACCAATATTTACACATTTACACATACACATTTGTTAACCATAATAATATATGAAGACATGACATTAAATCTGGTTAGAATCTGCAAATAGTATAATAATCTACTGATTACCAGCAAGTTTTGTTTTTTTTTTGTTTTTTTTTAACAAAATGTCTCAGTAAAATAAAAGGGAAAAAATCATGGACATTTTCTGTGAACATCTACATTTTCTGTGTTAATGTTCCAGGGGATGTAGTGCAGGCTCCTTCAGTAAACCCTTTTAAAATGGACTGGAAGACTGGATAAATTCCAGTCAACAAAGACCTATCTATATAATTATAAAATTGATTTTTGATTATTTGTGTAAAAATTGTTATTTTAAGTAAGTATATTGTTTTGTTGTATGTTTTTTGTTTTGTTTTGTTTTTTGAGTTGCAGACTCTGGTGTGGTGGATTTGTACCCTGTACCAGAAAATGTTTTATACATTTCCATAATAACAACTCAGCTCAAAATTAAAAATAAAAATAAACACTGAGGTAACACATGTGCATATTATATTAAATTTTATTCAGATGCTCCACCAGCACTGTATGCATGACAAGTTAAAATTCAACATTGAATAAAACACAACAGATCTGAACATAGAAAGAAACTGATAAAGAAACATAAATGCAGTTTCCAGTGGTTGAATGCCACCAATATGTCTTTTTACACCAACTTTCAGCAGTATACTGTATGTTTCAAAACTGGGTATACATTTTTAATTAATACTCACAAATAATAACCAATCTGTATAACTTGTCATCTTATTTAACCATTCTACAAAAAGTCCATAAATAACAAATGTGCCTGGAAACAGCGGGGAGGGGGGCAATAAAGTGAGTATTAATAATGTAGATAAAAATGTATTCCCACTTTTGAAACACCAAGCACATTTACATCACTGTAATACAGTGTGAGCTATAACATAACACCAATGAAATGAGCCTTTTCATGGATGTCAAATAAAATCAGGTTGTTACTAGTTAACACTGCAATGCAGTAGTAAATTTCTCCTCTGGAATGTATTCGGACATGTGGAGTAAACATAATTCACATTGCGAAGCACGGTTGTGTGGAGTGACTTTCCAAAATATTGCATCTCTGGTTAAGGATCTAAGTTCCAAAGTAAATAAGGAAGAAATCAAATTTGGCACTGTGTGTATCGTAGGAAGTGCTCTATTTACAAACAGGTACTGAAACTACTGGAACATACACTGAGATTGTTACAGTACACTCAGGCACTGAATCCTGTCTACTGTATTATTTTTTTCAATTCATATCATTATTGCTATTATCTAAAAATACATTTCCGTAAAATAAATTGCAAAATAGTTTCTCATACCTTTGTAAACGTTTTTATAATTATCTGATGCAATACCTTTACTATATACAAAATGTGGATTTAGAAATAAGCTATATTTGTTTTAGAGCCTCGGATACGTCTATCCATCCCCTGTGAAATTACATCAGATAACTCGTAATAAGTTAAACTCTTCTATTAGCTAAATGGCCAGATACTGTGTGTCTAACAATAATAAGACTAGAGTGGCCTTAAGACTCAACACAGGAAATTGTATCCATTTTTCCAATGCCCAAATCCATCCACACTCTTGCTGCTCTGAATGGCATGTCATGCATAGACACCCAGAGTGGAATTTCAGAGGCCCTTTAGCACATAACAAAATCATTTATCATCACTGAGTGCAAAGTGACTTCAGTACGGCACCAAAATATCCTACTTCAAACACTATCTGAATAAACACACATCCATTCACACATTTACACTTACATGCACACAGGACAGTATCATTATTGGCACACATACAGGCCCTGGGCCAGCAAGAACCTCAGAGAGGAACTCTAGTCTGCTTCTTAACCAACCCAGAGGAAATGTTTGCAGCATTATTCAGACTTGCAGTTATCTAAAAAAGGAAATCAACAGAGCAAAAGCATCTGAAGATTTTACAGTGAAATGCTCAATAAGCTACACTTTGCTTGAGATTCCCATCCCCCTATTTTTATGTGTTCACCCTGTTTCCTCCTTTTGCCTACTGTAACAAACAACCATGAAATCATAAAAAATGGAAATACAGCAGCCTGCATTTATAAACACTGCTGGATTTTTGAGAAACTGATTGTGTGAATCCTCCATCGTGGACACGATGTACTGCTCTCATGCAGAGGAGTACGAGGGTATCACCAATAGTTCCCTTCCTTGTTTCTCTCCTCTTTTCATCTTATCTCCTCTTTTCCTCTCTTGGTTGTGTGACAGCCTCCCCTTCCTCTCTGTAGCGCTGTCTCTCAGACGAGCAATGGCATCTCAGGAGTTTTCCTCCGGAGCTCTGCGGAAACTCAGACGTTTGAAAGACTCTCTGTGAGAGGGAGAGCACAGTGGATTGGGGAAGAAGGGAAAAGACAGAAACAAAAGACAGGGAAAGATAAGGAGGTGAACGAATGGTCAGAGCAGGTGGGAGTAGGAGTAAGGATATATAAATGTTTCCAGTAGGAATTTTTGTAACCATTACTCATTCCTTACAACCTGGAATGACAAAAAGACTTTCACCAATTTCCAACAGAGAGCAACAGAGCTTCCAAAAGTGGTAGCCATTTTTTCACACTTGACTCACCCATTGGCTACCCTGATGCTTCACCAAGGCCCAAGTGTGAGACATGAGTGTCCAAAATCCATACTAGACACTAATTCTTTGTTCTGAGTATGCAGTGTTTACACTAGAAAAGTCACCAAATAATACTCAAAACAGTCAGTATGCAACTAAAAAAAATCTTGAAAACTTGACATGCAAGTGTGCTGTTGATTGACACTGTTATCCCTCAATGCGGTGCATAACGGGAATGCAGTGGAGCTGGAAAAGTGTAAACATATTGTTGAAAGGGGTGTGTGTTGGGACGGAGGCAAAAAGAACAAATGAGAAATCTGAAAAAGTAACTATTACATTTTTATAGTTTAAAGACAGTTTGATTGCCTTTGCATGTCGCTCGTAATGCATAATTTCCTGTTAGTATAAAACAGTAAAGCATATTGATTTTTTGTGCTAATCTGTTGATTATTTTCCTGATTAATCAATTAGTTGTTTGGTCCATAAAATGTCAGAAAATTGTAAAAATGTTGAGCACTGTTTCCCAGAGCCCAAGGTGATGTCTTTGAATATCTTGTTTGTCCACAACACAAAGATATTCAGTTTATTATCATAGAGGACTAAATAAACCAAAAAATACTCACATTTGAGATTATCAAAATAGTTGGCAATTAATTTATTAGTTTGCACCTAATTGATTAATCAACTAATCATTGCAGCTCTAATACTAACTGCAAAAAACAATATACTCTGAAGGTCAGTATTTAATATGGAATTGGGACACTGTGGCTACTGTATAGTCGTACATGAGATGATTTTGTATCAGATATTTAGATGTATTTTGACTTGAAATATGTTTTCTTTGTTACAGTAACAGTTGTTGTTTCCCTATTGTTAATATACATCTTAATTCAAGTTCATTTTATTTTCAAGCACTCAATGAGAAATCAGTCTTTATTAATACATGAATTGCAATTTGTTTGTGACATTGTTCAGCTCTGTGTTGTGTACCGTGGCTCTGGTTCAGCTATCAATATTTGTAGAGGTGACACGGACAGTGCGAATGGATCTCTGCTCAGTTCAATTTGTTCTCACTTTCCTTTGGGTTCAGCAATCATACAGACTGATAAAAAGATCAATATTTTGTGTTTTTTTGTCACCTCAGATTCTCTTGTCAAAACAGTATCGGCTGTTTGACTTGGTGGGTCTGTTTACCTGTTCTCTAGGCGAGGCCTGATGATGGGTTTATAGAGCTCAGGAATCTTCCTCTCCAGCATGGGCCTCAGGCTCTCTTTCAGACGGTTGTAGTTCTTCTTCAGCTCCTGCTGGTACTCCTTCTGGTCTGCTGCGATCAGGTGCTTATTCTTCTCAACTGCCTCACCACATCTGCAGAAAGGATAGGATAGAAAGAAAAGCAGAGAAGGGTAGAATCAGTTTTACAATGTGATTGCTTCAACATTGAATGAGATTATTTAAGAGAGCTGAATGTACTCCTTGACCTTTTTATACAATGTAATAACCTCAAACTTAAGAACAGCTTCAACAGTGATTCTATGCAAACCAATCTAGCAGTAATCCCTTCTCTATCCTCCAGCCTTCAGAAATGCACTGCACTGTTTCATACTAACTATGTCCTGTAACAACTTGACATAAATTGGACTCCAAATGAGTTAACAATGTACTTGACTGTAAGAAACTCCTATATGCCGATTAGATGGTTCCAAGTACTTCCACTAGAATGTGAGCTAAACTGTAAATGACCCACAAGGCCATTTTCAAACACAATCAACAGAGCCGCAAAGGTAAAACTCCACATCACAAAGGACTAACGAATAACTATTCTATCCTATTTGCTGGAAAGAGGAAAATACCTGATGATAAGTACCACAAGCTCTGAGCTACAGCAAGAGCAGTGTGCAGGTATGGGGTCTGCCCACAGTCCTCCATTACAACATGTATAATGGCTGACATACAGACCAGTCTGCAGGAAATCACAGAGACTGGGATGATTACAAACACATGTCTGAGTTTATCTCTCAGCTTTTAATGAGGGTAATATGGAAACTGCATTGTCGTGTAACAGTATACAGTAAGTACACAGAGCAATGAGCATCAAGGACAATTCCCAAGAGTAAAGTATTTTCCAAGGCATAAAAAGATCTGCTGATATGAGGCTGGCTATCTGACGGCTTGGTTTGAAATGTAGAAAATGAATTCTTCTGATGAATATCTACAATATTTAACTATCTTCATTTTTTACGAATTGACTAAATGAGAGTCCTCTCATCATTAAAAAATATGTCTGGCTTGGATCACTTGTAGGTTTCTTGACTTTTTTTAAACTTATGGTTATCACTGTGAGTTACTGGGGCCAGATAATTTCTAATTTGGGTAAAGGGGAAGAATGCTGGGTCGAGTTGACGTGGGACTTACCTAAAGTGACACCATAGCTGAGTGTGACAGTCTAAAACACATGTTGATCGAGTGGAACATTTGCTCCACAAAAGGGATCCACTTTGAGTTCCATCCCATTTATATGAATTAAGGTAGACTAAATTAGAAATACCTCTCAATATAACCCAATACAGGTCAATCACACCACAAACTACTCCCAAATGACCAAAAAAATAAATCAACACCTCTCTAAAACAGAAAAATTGAACATTATAACCTTCATGAAGGTAGGATGAATTGCAGCGCTGTTGTATTATGCTGCATGAGTTTTATTAAGATGTACCTAATAAACTGGCAGGTGAGTGCATATAATAGGAGACATTCAATTCAACAGAGAAGAAGATGACCAATGTAGAAAACAGTTTTTCCTGAATGGATATTTTTTTTATAATAGCACTGTCAAGAAGATTGGCATACAAAGGGTCCGGTGCCAGATCGCCTGGATTTAGGATAGAAAATAAACCTTTCTGGAATTACTGTAAATATTTGCCAACCTGCTTGTAGCAATCAGGGCAGCTGGAATGTGACATGGGGGTTAGAAAATGAAAACCACCTTTTGGAGGCAAAGGCACATGCCTAGGAGATGAAAGCACACACATACAAACACTCATACACACACACGCCCGCAGAAGTACACACACCCGCACACACAACATGCTTCTCCTGCACAAAAAAAAAATCACCATATCCTCAGACACATTGCTGTGGGAAGGATGGTTTAAATTATATTCTGAATATACAAAATATAATGAAACTCTTGGGAACAATAAACCTTTGCAATTCAAAAAGAAAATCAGCTTAGTGATATTATGAGGAAAAATATCTTCTACTGTCATATGGGAAATGAAAAAATATCCCCTGTCACAATGGGTTATATTAATTCACATTCCTCCTACCTGTTTGGTTTCTTTAATTATCATCTGGTATGCAATTTAGTGGTGATTATCACTTCTATCTCGACTTCTTGACTGACACTCTGCTTAAACAGCAGCATATCAGTCTCCATCAGTCACAATTTTCTATGGTGCTCTTTAATCTTCCTACACTGACACCAGTAATCGTGTCTATATAGAGCATCGTGGAGAAGACTTTCACTCCCTCTCAGTCAAGTCTCAAAAAGATGACGCATTTTCTAAACAGAAATCTCTTTGAAGTATTGTTCTATATTTCCACCTACTAAGTCAGTGACTGGCAACGGTTCAGCAGAAGAAGCAGAAATGCAAATTCAAAAAAAAGTCCTTCAGGTTTATGGCTCACCATGGAGGTTTTTGTTTTTTGGCCTTTTTGGAGTGTTCTTCCTCATTTTTGCCTGACTTTGGTGCAGTGTGTTTCTTTGATGGTATCTTACCTCATTATAAACTCTTTGAAACACAGGCGCAGTTTATTGTGGTGACGAAAGAGTTTCGGGTCCGCTGGGATCTCATTCAGGAAGACCTGGGCCACTTCCAACGGGCCCTACAACAGGGGGCGGAGAGAGGAGGAAAGGGACAAAAACAAAGAGACAAAGTTAGAGAGACAAAGAAAGAGAAAGCAAAAACAGAGTGGAGGAAGGAAAGAGAGGAGGTAAGAGAGGAAGTGTTTGAAAGTGTATGAAGAGAGGGGGGATGAGAATGCCCCTCATTCAGACAGGGGGAAATGACTTGCTAAGTGAATGCCTTATGCGGCCAAGGACCGAGATGCTGAACTAGAACATGAGGAAGAGATCAGATCAGAGAAGGAGCCATGATTAGCCTCCTGCATGGCTAATGTCACCACTAACCCCGCGTACACCCGCCATTTGGCTCCCATTTGCCCAGTATGAGATCTTGTTATCCTAACTTATATTCATCATAAAACCACAGCACGCTCGCACAGCGCCTACATCACGACAGGCACAGTTAAACAGCTCTGATTAGCATCATAAACGCATTGGGCCTGGGCCTCAGTCCTTGGTCTAAGCTGTGGACCCACACACAGAAACCCAGCCTCCTGTACTGATTACAGTCAAGAGTTATATGTTTACGGAGCTGCTGAGCATTAGCGTTATGTATACAACCATCAGGTCGGAGCGAGGGACCTGTCAGATTAGACGCTGGAAGATAAAGCATAGGGGGATGGAGCGGAGACGTTGTAGCTAGCTTCATCTTTACTCTAACATTCACCATGCTGGCAGGACCTGGAAGCTATCAGATCAAAGAGACCTCCGGTTCAGCATGCCGTGCAGCAGAGACATGAAAGGATAAGGGGCCATGAATTGACGTTTTAACTAAATCAGGGGAAAAGCAAAGGAAGGATTAGGGTTATGGATGGGGTTAAGGCTTTGATGTGTGATCACTGTCATGTCTCCCACCTGCACTCTGTGACTACAATGGAAACTGTAAATGTGATAAGATAAATAAAAGGTAAATTATTCTGGTTTTGTTTTCCCTACACATTAAGAAGGAGCACTCAGGGGACAAAGCGGGGCTATGATGCAAAGTGAAATCATTTTAGGGGAACAGCCATTATTTGGTTAAACATCAAGTAAGCGTCATTTCAACCTTAATATGAACAGACATACAGTAGTAGAAATAGAAGCAGTTTTTACAAAAATCTGCACAATGCTTGTACATTACCTGGTTAACAGTGGCTCCCACAGAACCTTGTAGCAGCATCTGCAACATTTTAGCATCAGGCTGTTCTCTATGTGTGGCAACTGCTAGCTCTCTAGTCTTCTTCTGCATGTCTTCTATGGCCACCTCAATAGGAGTCAGGTCAAACTGGAGACAAGAGGAAGGTAATGTGTTATAAATGTGTTGCTGTGATCACACAAAGTGAGAAATGTGGAAAAGCCGTCTTGGGATCCACTAGATTAGCAACTACCTCCTCTTTCTGGATGACGTTGATGCGAGTCTTGACGTAGGGGAAGGCGTGCATGGTGGTGAGGATGGTCTTCCTCTTGTACTGCTCGTTGAGCTCACCGCGCGGCCGTCCGCTCTTGGTGAAGGGCGTGGTGTACATGAAGCGCCGCAGGTTGAAGTTCTTCTCAAAGTTTGTCAGCCGGTCTTTCATCTCGTAGTCATCAAAGTAGGGCTCCACAAACGTGATCTGGATATATGCCTGCAGAGGAGTGATGGTTTATTTTTTTATTCATATAACTGGGTTCTCAGCTCACTGTGACAAAAACATCAGTGGTTTAGTTTGTTGTCTATTTATTCATTTTGAGTGTACAGTGCTTCCTTCCCCTGGAGCCTCAACCGGCAAGATGGGCACTTAAGGAGGACGCCATCAACACAGCATCTATTCAAACTGTCCTGGACTGATTTTAGCAATCCTACCCTCTGGACTTATTTTTATTTTTAGGACAACCCTGTTGTCATTCATTTTTGGCTGGCACAAATTATGATGTGTACACACAAATCTGTTTACTTATCCTAAAAGCTTTTCAATATATGCAATATAGCAGACAATAATGAAAATGCACCCTGCACATAATCAGTTTTTTTAAGTGTTTAATACTGCATATATCTAAATTAGTATGTTCTGCACATATGATGTCTACATTAGGAAATACATGAATGTTTTCTGTACATGTTTTTCTTTACATTTCATAACTACATGTCTAGACATTTATGTGTTTACTCCACACAACCCACATTTACTATATCTTCTAATTTAACCAGTGGGGTCATTCATATTTTTTCAATTATAATAGAGAAAGATATTTAGGAACAATCAGTGGTGTGATAAAAGTTGCCCGACCTTGTTGGGGTTAAGCTCTTTTCTGTTCACTGGTGTAGAGTCCTTGATCATCACCAAAGTATCTTCTCCAAAACACTGACTGTAGAAGTTCTAGGAGTAGGGAAAATGTGTAGTTAAAAGACTGTTCACAGTACAGTATATCACAGTTTTTATGCAAAGATCATACAGATTTCACTGCCATTCAAGCCTATTAATTAAATAATGAAACATTCCACGAAGTTAAAGTTACTTTTTTTAAACTGTGCAAGCCAAAAATCAAATAACAGTTTAAAATTTCATTTAGCAATGGATTCATGGCTTCTTTGATTCAAGACAAAAGCTGACACTGTGTTGCTCTTCATGCCATATTATTTTCATAAATCTCACAAAAATCAAAAACAGATGGATGATTCTAAGTTTTACTCGCAGTCATCTATGCTGCAATCACAGTCTCTCTGTCACTATCAAGCTCTTCCAGTCCAGCCAGTCCTTTTCACTCCCACCACACTCACACATTGTTTCACAACATGCATGCAGACACTCACTCCTCTCTTACCTCCAGCCTGTGAGATATCTCAGGCAGATGTGTGATCCCTGGTTCCTTGTAAATGAATTCCCGTTCGTCTAGGTCTCCGAACTTGGCCCCATAAAAACCCACCCGGAAATAGGTTCCAAACATCCTCTTATGGCCCTGGATGGAAACAATGAGACGATTTTATATAAGTCTGTAACAACATCAGTATTATATTCTTTCTCATTATATTAATAGCCTTTTATGGGGGATTTCTTGTGAAAAACACTTTGAAGACTTTATTTTAAATATTCTATATATGCCTGTAAACCATCTGAAAAAAAAAAACTTATTCATGAGCACAACCTATAACGTTAATTGTCCTACTCAAAGACCTAAGTTGTCCAAAGTCATTTTAATGAAATATATTCTTATGATCGTGCTTATGAAATACTAAATAGGGAAATTTAGCTACCCAAAAGATTTTGAAATTGCTTTTTCATTTTGAAAATGACTTTCTTATTTCTATTTTAACCTTCATTGAATAAATGAAACAGCCTCTACAGAGCCTGCCAGTTATTACCTTCTGAATGATGTTATCAAAGGCTCTCTGTAGTTTGTCATGAGTGGATGTCAGTTTTCTGAAATCCCTGTGAGCCTCAAGGATTGGTATGATGATCTTGTAGACCTCATTCACTGCCTCATACAGACCACCCTGATAAGACAGCCATCACTGCTGGTTAGCATGAATACATATATCGAGAGGAATTATTACATTTAACACCAAAAACAAAAAATCTAATTTTCTATGGCATGACAGCCTTTATAGTTGTCATATTTATCCACTGAATGCAAATCATTAAGTGCACTTTTAACCACATAACCTGCATCTGTTCTAATCATCTAATCAAGGTTTGTATGTTAACACTAAACATGCAATACGAGTGCAGCTTTGTTTGTCTCACATTGCTGAAGAGCTCAGCAGCCTGCTCGAGCAATCCCACCAGGCCGCTCTCAGTGAAGTAGCGCCCCGAACACACCCCATCCTCATCTGGGGACAGGATGTCATCTGACACTGCTGACTCCTCCAGCACGTTGGGGGAGATGTTCTGAGGAGAAAATCAGTTAGCTAATCAATCAATTAGCCCTCTTAATCAAATAATCAATCACGTGGCTGACTTTAAAAGGAGATGTTCTACAGTGGGAAATGGAACTAATTTGATGACCATCCAATCAATGACCTGTTGACTGCTGCAGGTTAGAATGTCCTGTACCAGAGCGCCACAGAGGTGTGTGCATGTGTGTGTGTGTGTAATACAGCTCATCGATACCACCATCATCACAGTTACTGTTGTAACAGTTTGTTTTCAGTTCAGCGGAACAGTCTGTTCGCATGTTCCCACGGGAGCACATTTGCCTTTTTCCCCCCCTTCAACTTCAAAGGCGTCGTGTTAAGCAGTGCTACCGGGGGGACCATATTTATATGTTGACGTTATGAGTGTACAGCTCCCCCCTCTGGACACATACAACCAAATTTGGAAATCATCCGCGGGGAGATGTGTGATGTGGTGTGTTGTGCATGGGGAGGGTTTGCCTCCGTTCAACAAAACAACCAACAGCCACAACAAACAAATGATGAATGCTTATTTTGTGCGGCTGTAATTGTTGCTCTTTTTTTTTTTTTTTTGCTTTCAGTCTGAACATGTGTTTGTTATTAGTTCTTTACTAATTTGTTGTGTATACTTGTGTCTGTACTTGTGCTCTCTACCTGGAAGGTGACGCTGCCAACAGGCAGGTACTTGTGATCCTCCAGCATGCTGAGGTACTCGGCAACCAGGGCAGCAGCGTGGACCAGACACATGGCAGACTCAGTGTAACACTTCCTGTTGTTGTGCTTCTCAGCCATGTTCTGCAGCCAGGTCAGACGGAGGTCAGGAGACGTCTGGTAGCCCTTCGCTATCCTGAGGAGGAAGGGAGAAGAAGGGTATATGGCTTCTCCTTCATTTAACAAGGTAAAAATCTCATCGAGATTAAAATCTCTGTTTTGAGAGAGCTTTTCAAGACAGCGGCATAAAAGTTACGACAATAAATACAATACAGACAAGATAAACAGGCAAGAAACTATCACACATTGCACAAAAGAGCATAAATACACACAGCATAAAACACATATTTTAATTTTGCAAGAGAAATCCAAATAAATTAGAGACAAGTTATTGCAGATGGTGCAGTGATTAAAGTTGTGGGTATGCTGCTGATAAGATAATGTATATTTTAGTAGTACAAACTAATTTGTGTTTACATATTTTGGTATAAGCTATGAGAAAAATACAGAGAAAGATCAATGCATTTGTCATGTGGAATAAAAATAAAAAAATTGATGTAAAAAAACATCAATAAGCAGATGTAAAACATATATACCACACAAAATTGGAGGCCAATTAATATTCTTGACTGAAGTCAATTATTTAATTATTTACAGAATATGAGCAAATATATGTCTACATTTGGGAAGTGAATGTTTGAAAAGGAAATGTGCAACATGTGGGAAGATTAGCGTTTTTATGGGCAACAAAAATATGGAAAATGTGTTCCTGTTCTTGGAATGCACGAATAATCATTAGCCTAACAGCATGGGAATAAATCTAAAACACTCTGAATGAATTTATTTATAAAGGAGGTGAGTCACTATACTATATTTATAAATGAATTCATGCATCTGGAGACCAAATGTATTCTGCGTCAACGACCTATGTGTGTTCGGGAGCTTGGAGGTAAATGTTGGGGTGAGTCTAGGTAAGCGTGTAAAGCTAACGGGTTATTCTGGACAGCTGTCAGACACTCACCAGGTGACCGAGACCAAAACCCAAACAGAAAGGTGCATGATAAATGACACATGTAGGTGACATTAGAGCATGTTGAGGTAAAGTGCCTACATCAACATACAGCACATGTATGCTCTCTTTGTCTCAGTGTTTCTCCTTCGTGCTTTCGCAGACACACACACACACACACACACACACACACGCTTGTACACACTGTTTGCATTTGCATAATACACAAGGCCAGATCAGAAGACTAAACTGCTACCACATGGTAACCATAGTGAGGGCAATAAATAGAGACAAAACAAGCCAGACCACAGAGAAATAGAAACCAGCAGCGACATAGAGTGAAGCCACAGGTTGATGAGAGAGAGAAGAGGGGAGCGAGTGAGACATTAAGAGACACTGAGGACAAGCAGAGACATAGAGACAAGCTTTTGTGGATTTCTGTTTCTCACCTGTACATCAGGTCCATGAGCATCTCAGGATCTTCCTGGAATTCTCTCATTTTCACTGTGTCTGACAAAATACTGTTAAGGTTCCTCAGAAGCTCATCCACCTGAATATACAAACACACACACAAGTGAGAGGCGTGAGGTTACAATATAATGAACATCAGTAATGTAATAGCAAAGAATTGTTGAACTATGTGAGTGTGATTCTATTATTTTATACCTGTGAGGGCAGTTGAGTGTTTTGCATGTCAGTGTCCTCCTCTGCGTAGGCCAGGATGGTGCGAAGGGAGCGTCGTAAGTATTCATCCTGGAAGTCTGAGGACTTGCCCACCAGTGAGGCCAGAGACATGGTGACCTGCATCTTCACTCTCGAGAAGTTCTGATCAAGACAGAGAGGACCCCAGTAAATCTTAAGAGTTTTGCGATGTTTATCATAAAATAAGAGGTTCAAAATTCAAAATTCTGATGTAAAACTTCAGCTTAGCGAGGCTGAATTTCAAAATGTCTATAGATTTCTACAGACTCTGATATTATAACCACTGTGTGCTGCTCTGGATAAAAAAAAGTAATATATTCAACAGTTAGACAAGGCACTCTAATGTAATGGACAAATGAAGATAACAACAATGAGAACATTTCTTCTTCAACTATTTAATGACATTTTGCCTTCCAATAATGGCCCGGCCTGTATTTACTTTAACAAAAGGGGGCTTTTAATCAGAGACAGTTCCAAAGCACTCTAATTTCCTTATACCCTTTCAAAATGTCCTATAATATGCTTATGACCTAAAATATCACTGCTTTATGCAACAGATGCCAGACACCAATACTACTGCATATTGGGCAGAACTAATCATTCTAAAAGATGACCTATTAATCAGAAAAATGTGCTCTACTCTTGTGATATCAGTAGGATACCTGTGATCACTCTTGGCAATAAAAGCATCCATAAATCTAAATAAAAGCTACTAAACCCAGAAATATAAAATAAACATTAATCAGAAATCTAAATGTCTGTACTTAATTGTGCCTGGGTGACTGAGGAGTGTCAATAGGATTTTCTAATACATGCAATGGAAAACTTCCAAAGCTTTTTCAAAGTCATAAAATTCTGCATCTTTAGAAACACTTTGCTCGTGTCATGTGCATTTTCTTTATTTATTGCCATTTGATAGCACACAGGAAAAGATTTCATTATGCACTTAAAAAAGGATGATCAGCAAAATTAATACTGGTAAGATTAAATGCCGGTTATGTGAAAATGTGCAGGTTAAGCTGTTTTCTCTGCTCAATTTGTTTGTCTCTTGTCCTCTCCCTGTATTTCCTTGTCTCTCCATTCTTCACACTACCTGTCCAAGATAACAGGCCTGACAAACACCCATCTCCATCCTCTGCAGCGAGCTCTGTGTGTGTTTGTGTGTGTGCGTGTGTGTGTGTGTGTGACAAGAGTGTGCCTGTGTATGTGTGAAGTCCCATCTATCTCCAGCATGACCAGCTAAGCGGGAAATGATCTCCCATTAGCAGAGACATAATCACCCATGGATCATCTCTACGGCCCCATTCTGTTCAACTGAGCATAGAGCCAGAGCCTAACCACCCATCACTGCCCTCTAACTCAGTGTGTATGTGTGTGTGCTCAAAAGTAGCCTAAATGATAGCTTAAGTCAACACATAACCCTCTTTGTCTTTTTTTCTACTTTTCTTTCTTTTTTTTTTCTCCCTTTTCCTCTTGCTCTCTTTCCAACCTTTCCACAACTGGACTAGTTTTAACCACAAATATCTGTTTTAAATAATTTGTTCCATTTCTGAAAAAAAAGCCTGCTCTTTTCCTTGTTTTTATTTCCACAATCTAAAATTAAAGATGGAGAGAGGGAAAAAAGTGTGTGTGTGTGTGTGTGTGTGTGTGTGTGACAGAAGGAGAGCAAGAGGAGGGCAGATGAAGGGATGAAAACATAAACAAAGGAAGAGGTAGAGAGTAAGTTCTGTATGAATGAGTCATACGGCTGCTACGCTAATTCATATCACAGCTTCCTCTGTATACACCATATAAACAAACATACGCTGGGACAAGCAGGGGGCGAATACTCACTTTAAACTGGAGATGTTGTGTGTGTGTGTGTAAGTGTGCTCAAGACGCTGGTGTCTGACTTTCATTAAAGTGTACAGACTGTAAACAGAGGAAATGTCGACTGCAACAGCAGTTATTGAACTTGCAGAGAAAATGAAAGAGGATACTCTATCCTAAACCTCCCTTCCTTCAGATCTGTCTCTCCTCAATCTTGTCCTTTCTATTTCCCCCCATCACTGCTTCACCTCTGACAAAAACACTCCTCTATCACCATCATGATTTCTTTTCTTCTTCTTCTTCTTCTTCTTCTTTCACACTCTCTCTCTCTCGCCCTGCCTTTGAGGCACATATACTTACACAGAAGCATAGTACACGCGCACATATTCACTCACGCATATGTGATGCAACACATACACACACACAGAGGTCTGGCTGTCATTAGTTAAAGAGGGGTAGGAACATGGGGAGGCAGACAGTGACATATCTCTCTGCTCTCTACTCAGAGGCACATCCTTCAGCAGAAACTTTCTGCAGCACGCTCAAAATAGACATGGAAAAGACATTAAAGCCGAGCAGGAAAGGAAAAGTGGAGAAGATAGGATAAGATGTGTGTGACTCCCTGCTTCTGTGAGTGTTCACCAGAAAATGTATCATAAGCAATTCTGCACTCTCATGTGCACTCAAACTAAATTTCATCTGACATAAATGCAATTTTTTCTGCAAGCTTAGATGTTAGATGTGGTTTTATCTGCCAGAAAGGTAGCAAATGCCTGACATTTGTTTGTGTGTGTCTGGGCAACCCATTGAAACATCGCTAATGTGCAGCATGTCAGCATGGATAATTGTGTACGTGTGTGCTTACGCTGGCATTGCTGTAGCTGTATCTCATGATGAGGTAGAGGGTGGCACAGGCCTGGCTCCTGTTCTCATCCACAGGGCTGCTGCAGTACTGAAGCACCTTCTGGCACAGGTCTGCACACTGCTCCGCCTCCTCCTCAAACAACAGGTCCCCAAACTGCACACAAACATGAAAATGAAACAAGACACACAAGGAGGGATACACATACACACACATGCATATATACATATATAATTCTGGCTTGTATCAGCAGTTTGCCACCCCCACAAACAAATAAGAACATTTAATTTGGACACTGATAATGCTCATGCAAACACATCAACCCACGCACCTCACCTTCTCCCAAATTTTGACAAGGTGCAAACAAACACACAAACGTATAGAGATCTACTGTGTACAACACACACAAGACATCATGAAAGTACCTTGACGACAAGCGCTCTGAATGTGCTGAAGGTGTGGGAGAGGAATGTGCTACTCTGGCTGCAGGTGAGAGAGTGGAGTAAAACCTTCAACACCCCACCAACCACACTGTCCTTACACTCAGCCAATGGCACCGCCTGGACAGGAGACAGATGGGAAAATTACCAAATTATATGAAAGTAATGATAACACTTGTTGAAAGACTGGGAAACCCATTGAATGCAAACTTTCAGTTTCCTGTGCAGCTGTAAAGTATTAGAAAAGCCTTCCAAATTCTACAACTGCATTATAATTTATAGGTGTTCATGTTTTTGTGTCTATGGCCTATGCATACAGTGTTGGAAGATTTTGCATGCTTGCAAGTTAAAGTGTTCTGACCTGTACGATGGTCTCCAGCAGGTCCAGAATTATGAGGTTTGTCTCTGTGGCTAAGTTTCCACTGATCAGAGCTTCCTGGTCCAACTCTGCCTTTGTTCTGAAGGAAGATGGGACATAAATTCAGATAGATATTCAGAAAGGATAGGAAAACAAAAAATATATAAAGATAAGGAAAGGCAGGGAGAAATACAGACAGACAGACATGATAAATTTGAAAAGCAGACACAAAAGTTATAACATACTTGTCTTGTTTGTCGTTGGTCTGTCTCCACTGTGTGAGGTCTTTCCTCCAGCGCAGGTTCTCTCTTTGACCCATGGTCCTATCCATTCCTGTCAGAGGTCAAAAGTCAAACAAGCAGCCAGTCACTTCAAGAAAACTATAATACACATTTATTCGATTACAGATTACATACTACTCCTGTATGTCAGAGAAAGCCATGTACTTTACTAGATGAATTTATGTTATGTTATATGACAAAAATTTAATCCATTTGGATGCAAGAAGTTAGTTGATTTGCTTGAACAATTGCTGATAAAATATGAACAGAAAATGCAGATCTAAATTTGACTGAAAAGCAATTCCAAGTAGTATTCCTTAAAGTGCAAGGACATAAACTACCTCCAACTCGCTTCATCATTTCCCCGCGGGCTCCCATTCCTCTCAGCAGGGCTTCTTCCAGCTGCAGCTTGGCCTGCTGAGATTTCTGTAAGGCCTGGGTGCTCACTTTGTAACTGCTCTGTTTACCCTACAAACACACAAAGTTACATATGAGCCAGGTACAAATACAAAACATTATTTAATAAATACATTTTCCTTAAGTTCTTTATTTATATAAACAAAGAACTAAAGTTGCAAATAAAAATATGCACAGCAAGGTTAAAACAGCATTAAAATAAAGGCAATAAGATCAGAGTCATCCATCCATTTTAATAACTCTGTCTTTCAATGATGCGACTGCACAAAACAAGATGATAAATGAGCAAACTGACCATGTACTCAAAGCAGGACACACAGATAGTGAGGAGCTCCAGCAGCTTATTGAGCTGTGAGGGAGGCATATCCACAGTCCAGCGCTGAATCAGATTCCTATCGGCGTTCTTCATCACCCACAGGAAACACACCAATAGGTGGCGACTGGTGTCTGCTGCGAGGGTGGCTACAGTTTTACCGTGCTGAGAAGAAGAGGAGATGAGAGAGACAGAGATATGCTCTTACTGAAGAAAAAGAGCACCTGCACTCACACACAAACACACACACAAACATCCATATATGCAACTGCCGGTATGAACACCCAGACCGGCCAAAGAAATACCAGATTAGAGGATAAAAGAAATCCAGGTGATGCATACAAAACAGGACTCAAATGTATATAGAAGTAAAAATAAAAATAATCCCCTCAAAGTACATTATGTTATGATGTAGATAAACAGATAACCAGGTGAATTATTTGATTCAAAATGCTTTACAGCAAAAAAAATACATTTATTTTTATCTTAGCTGATCCCCACTTGGAAACAGATCCATAACCCTGTCAGTGTCAGTTTATCTACTGCTCTCCCCTTTGAGTTATACAGTGTATATAAAAACTGTATCTGACAAACTAACAGTATATCATTCACAAAGTTCTCTAAACCACAAAGATGGCTGGTCGGTTCTTTCGCGCCGGCCATAGTGAAGTATGGTTCTTTTCCCCATCTTAATAGGTGTTAAATCTACTGCAGATTCATTTACCTTCATTCATGTGATGATGAATCGCTACTGTAGAGGGCTACTGCTGCTTCACTGTGTGGCAGCTTTGATAAATGTAGCCATTAACCTCCTAGTGCTCTAGGTGTCCCACCTAGAACCTAGTTTCCAGGTTTTCGTACCACAGCAGGAGTGACTGAAGCTTACCAACCTCAAATATTTGTAGCATGTAATTAAAAAACATCTATTGTTTATTTGGAAATGTGCTTTGTGTGACAAACTATTTCTATTGGTGAGAAGGGGAACTGCCAGAAAATGAGGAACAAGCACTCTGGCAGCCATGTTTGGATCTGTGATGAATACCAGTCCAATGACTCAGTTGTGTGACTATTTGCTTTTCCACAACGGTATTTCATGTAATAACGTACAATCAACTTATTCATCTTGTGGAGAAAAGCAGAGAAAGAGGAAGAGAAAGGCAGTGTTCAGTTTAAGTGCCTGTGTTGCTGCTGTAGCTACACTTGATGGATGTGTTTGTCAGGCAGGACGGCCCTGTTCACTTATGATGGCAATGCCTGCCCATAAACCATCTCCTGCAGACGTGTGTGTACGCATATGTGTGTGTGCGATTTTTCAGGATGGATGAAGTGTGTGTGTGGCTCTGACAGCTAATCAATCTACCTCAGTGCAGCTCACCTGTTAGGAAGGAGAACACTCACAGATATAGTCGCACACACACACATACACACATGCACTTTTGAACTTTTAAAAAACAATGAAAAGCACACTATAATCCGTTTTCATCTCATCATTAAGAAATTATTTCAGAATTTTACCAAGGATGCCATGGAAACGAGAACATTCCTCCCGAGCGTGTTGAAGGGGTTCCCGGCGATCGCCATAGCAACAGACTGATTGATGGGTGGGACATTTTCAAGGTCATCTTCAGGTCCGCCTGTCTTGTTTTTCCCACTGCGTGCGTCTGAAACTACGGAGACAAACAGGGGTCAAATTTGTTAAACTAAAGGAAAGAGGACTAGAGCACACAGAGTCTTAATTGTGCAAAACTGTGACACTTCAGTGTCTTTATCAGAGTGTAAGTAACCGTAGTAATCAAGCATCTACAAATGTATACAGTAAATAGGCAGGTAATTTCCACTTCAAAAGAGTTCTTCAGTAAGAGCAAAGCACTGATTTCTCTGCAGTTTTTATTCTGATATTTTGCAAGTTTTGTGCTTATTGTATGTGTGTGTATGTGTATATATACCAGTGAAGTCCAGATAGTTGGTGGAGTCAATGATAATGCCCACCAGGGGGAGGTAGAGAGCGGCCACCTTGGCTCTGACCTCAGGTTTCATACAGCGATGGTCAAGGTCATGGGAACACAGCAGGCTGTAGATGGAATTGATGGCCTTTCTCTGGACCTTTCCCCTGTATACACACACAGATAGACAGTCAGGCAGCCATCAACCTAAAACCTAAAGTACAAAAGATGGCTGGCTAGTTCTTTCACACTAGTTTTAGGAACTTGGGAACAAGTGGAAACCGGAAAGTGTCTGTGCTTTCATACCCCTCTGATTCCATGTCTAGGGCAGCACTGAGCTCTGTCAGCAGCAGACCAGTGAGGTAGTGCTGCTGCTTAAATTCCTGAGAAAGCTCAAACAGCCCCAAGATCCTCTGCTGCTCCTGGAAACTACACGAACCGGAACTCTGAATGGAAAGATGAAAGGAGTGACAGACACAAAGAGAGTCGGGGAATTAAGTTAAGATGTTCGCCTAAATGTAAAGTAAAATACTTTTTACACTGAAATATTTCTTTTCCTGGCCATGCAAACATTTACACCCCTCAATAATTATTTTTTGTAGCCTTGTTGATTATTTCTTATCCCTATAGAGCAAGTAAAGATAAAAACTTTATATGCTGCACAGACTGTGAATCCCTCTTAGATACAAAAACTCGACTTGTCTCTTAGGAGTGTCAGTTTATTATGCTGACTCAGTCTGCAAATGCAAGTGCAACGTTTGACTGACAGGTGGGCAGACCTGTGAGGAGATGGATGGACATGGTGAGGCAGGAGCAGAGGCAGGGCTGCTGAAGAAGAGGCTCAGGTTGAGGTAGTGCTCGTGACTGCACAGGATTCGCAGAAACTCCAGGCGCATGCTGATCAATGTTGGCATTGAAAGACTTTTAGCTGACATCTAGAGGAGAAATAGAGCAAAAACTAATCAATTTATTCACAATACCACTTCAAAACATATACAGAAGTTAAATAAAATGTCTTGGCAACAGTCACAGAGGAAACATATTAGTGCAAATGGAAGCCTCTTCTTCAAAAATCAAAAATCAAATAGTTCCCACAGGGTAATTTATTGAATTAATGGATTTTAAGACATGCTAAATATTTTTGGTTTGTTCTCAGTGCTACTGTACCTGGTTGCAGTAGTTTTTCACCAGCTGGAAGACAAATCCTCGGTCCATGAGAGACAGCAGGTCGTAGAGGAAGAAAGCCAGACTGATGTTGACTTTCTCTGCTTGCTCTACCTCCTAAAACGACAACAATCAACAAACAGTAATCAGCAAGCTGTACTGGGACTATCTCGCCAAGCATCTAGCTGTGCAAGCTGAGCTTTTGATACTACAGAGGCAGAGACAGAGACAGAGACAAATATAATTAGCACTTCCAGCTCTGTTGTTTGGAGGACACTGACAACATGTACACTGAGGCTGCAACTGCTTCTACACAATCCAGGAGAACAGAGGGTACACAGATGCAGTGTTTTGGGTAAAAGGCACACCGGTCTGGTTGAGATGATGATGAGCTTAATATATTGTCGTCATTCTCATATTCTTTACCTTATGTTGTTTGACAAGGATGGTCCCAATCTCAGCAGTAACCACAGAGACGATGGTGGTGATGTCATCTTTAAATCGGTCAGAGAAGCGGCTTCTTCGAGGAACGTTGTTCTTGTCAAGCTGAGACACATGCTGAGCCATGCTTTTCACCTGTTAATAAAAACAAACACACATACTCATAACAAACATAAATCATAAATGTGAATCATCAACCATAAAACAACAGGAGGGAATACCGACGATACACATTAAATAATACAACACATACAAATGAATGTAAATTAAAAACAAGAGTGATTAATATACATTTGAGTCAATAATTTGTCAAGTAACATGACAAAATTGCAAAGTCGATTTAATAAAAATGGTGACCTGATAATTTAGAGTTTTTAATCATTTATCATCATTTTCTATCCTCATTTTTCATTCAATTTACAAAAGATGCCTTTTATTAATTAAAATGAGCATCCTCTAGTAAGGTCTTTGCAGGCAGAAACATAAATAAGTAAGATAAACTGAGAGGATGAGAGTGAATGTAAGTGACGATCCACCTGAATAGTAAAAGAGAGAGATAAATTGTCAAGGGGTTTGATAAATTACAGGCTGCAGTGCTTTAAAATTCCCCTTTATTCATCACACAATAAAACTATCATTTATCTTTTAAGGTATGTGGCCACGAGGTCATGTATTGTTTGGTATGAGCCATTTTTATTACTTCATCCATTTATCATGAACATCTGTTGCAGTTCTTACTTTTTCTCTCGCAGTTAAATGTCAATCAAAAATCAGCTTTTGTAAATTAAAAACACACAAACTGACCAGCAGCTCAAAAAAGAACCAGGCATATTTATATGCATTTTCTCTGCAGACCCCGGTGCTGACGACCATCTGTAGGGCCAGTTCCTCATGAAACTGCTGCAAGACAGAAAATACACAGTCTGTAGTGAGACAGACACAGTTTCTCTTTGGTAACGGATAGAATACAGAACATTGTATCAAATACACTATCTGCAAGCATTATACTGGGCTATGAATTCATTGGGAAACACTGGCTGAGCTTTGAGCAGGAAAAAAATGTCAACCAAAACCCAAACAACCACAGAACTGGAGTCCTTATGGTGTCACACTCCCACCATGTGGTTACCAGAGGGAACTGGTGGTTAGGACCTCCACTCATTCAGCTGCAAGACATTCAAAGTCTGAATAGTGTTTAATAGAATCTATCAGAGAAGTTTATTCCCCCCAAATTAATTGAAAAAAAGTTTAGAATTTTTATCATAATATACTACAACCACAAAATATACTAGATTGGTTTCTGTTTAAATTTTATATTAGGACAAATATCTGTTCTAAAGTTTGAAATATTTTCTTAATTTTTGCTATAATTAGCCTATAAACTGATGGCATGTCATGCATCTTTGTCTCTACCTTCTCTTGTTTTGTTATATCAGCTCACCTTGTTGTACTAAGCTGCTTACATCCTATTGTACAGCTTGGTTTCAGTTTGTGAATTTGGCCGTCTGCCCTAAGTGACAGCTATAAGGCTACATTCAGATGAAAGTAATTTGGAAGGCATAGGCTCATAGAAACAGATTCATTGTCATTGTCTAAATGTCACCACATAACATCATCAATGCAAATCTTAATGCTCTTATTTCTATCCTAAGGAGATAATTGACATCATCACAATACAGCAACATCAATTTTGTTTTAGGGAGCATGAGTAAGAGCAGATTCAAATTTTAATCAAATTATCGGTGACACAGAGGTTGAGAAGTGTGGTGAGAAAAAGTTAAGGGAAGAAAAAACTTTGTACCTTTCGGTTAGAGGGCCTGGTGTTTCCTATGGGGTTCTGATGGTTGGTTAGATCAACATAGGTGGACATGCGGCTGCCTGGGTTGTTGTGGCCCTGGAGACAGACACAGAAACACACACACAGAAACACACACACACACACACACACACACACACACACACACACACACACACACACACACACACACACACAGAAATTATTTTCATTCTATACTATCATTATATCCTGATTTATGATTAAAAAGTTCATGTCCCTGATTTAGATTTGATAGTTACTGAGAATGGAGCTTTAATTGAATACCTGTTTGATAATGTTTTTGCATTTTCTGAATATCTTTCTAAAGTATGGGATAGGAGAAGAAAAGTAAAACATGTAACATATAAATTCCTCAGACTCTATTCTATATGGACTGCAGACTATTGGTTTATGAACTGCATAAAATATACACTGTTTGGCACTAATGGATGTAGGTATAGACTCTCAGGGGGATGTGTTTGTGTGTGAGACCACTTTCCCATTCAAGCGAATTCATTCTGTCATTCATTCACTCATTCATTCATTCAGAGAAGTTCCACCACAATGAACATGATAGATGCTTTCATTAGAGTGGGTGTCGAGTGGCCTATTACAATACCTAATGTACTGTGGGGATGAATATCAAATGACTGTTTTGTGTGTATAAGGGAGTATGCTGGGATATTTACATACTGTAGTGTGTGTGTGTGCATGTGTGTGTGTGTGTGTGTGTGTGTGTGTGTGTGTGTGTGTGTGTGTGTGTGTGTGTGTGTATGTATGCGTGTGTGCGTGTTTGTAAGTGTGTGTGTGTGTGTGTGTGTGTGTGTGCAGTTTGTAAATCCAACCATTGGCTTAATGAAATATGGACTTTCAGGGAAAATGTAGGTACTGATAGTTCAATATTTTATACCATACTTTTTTAAATCGATGCAAATTACCCACTGTGTGTACCTGAATGGGTTTCACTCACAAATGTCTTTTGGCAGCAGGCCAAAAGCTAAAAGCTTCTTAAAGTGCATTTGACTTCTTGGGACTTCAATGCAAATCAATGTTTTGTCCAATGAAGTGGCAGCTCTGACAGCATGCAGTCTACCTGTGCAGTGGTTTGGGAAAACTCCGGTTGGAGCTCTTGAGTACCTTGGCAGAGAGGATGTTTTTGACCTCAGCATCTTCAGCGGAAGTGTGTGGATTAGGGATGTCAGGGTTGCTGCTGCTGCGGCTCCTGGACTCGAAAAGCATACTGCCGACTGAGGCTGCCGTGGCCCGACCCATGGTGCTGTAACGGCTCTCTGCAGCGGGTATACTCCCTGAACCTGAACACATGTTTATGGACACGCAAAAAAAGATCCATTTTTACAGTAATGCTTAAAATTATCACAGCAATATCCTTGGAAAAAATTAAACAGTAAAAACAGTCAGAAAACTTCAAACTTATAAATAGTAGAACAGAATAATAGAACAGTATCAGTACCTGCATTTTGTAGGTCTTGAGGGGGATCAGGCAGACGGAACACCCAGTAAAGGTAGGTTGACAAGAGGCTGTTCCTACCCTGCTGGTCTCTGCTCAGCTCCACGCTGTTATGGAGACTATTGACAATAGACACCACTGATTCGAAGGCTATCTGGGCGAAATTGGCTGCAAGACGGAGACATAAACATCCACACAAAATGTTAAAACTATAATATAGATATCAAGATGAGACAGAATAACATCAAAAATATCTTCATAATATCATCATGACAAATCGTTACTTGGTCTTAAAAATGGCATTACAATACATTATATTAACAATTAACACATTACATTAACAAATCGATTCAGAAGTATTTATCAAAAGTATCATGATCTCTAATTCTGTCAATGGTTCAGCTTTAGAAAATGTCTCAACTGTGAGAAGGACTTGTAACTACATATAATTGTTCAGTGGTGTATAACAACTGTAAAATCACCAGGAAAGTGCCATTTCTGTGCAGCAAGAGTGAATTCACAGGACTATGAATACTGATTATTTTCATTATTGATTCACAGCACAGCCCAAGGTGATGTATTGAAATAGCTTGTTTTATATTACCAGTCTAAAACCCAAAGAAATTCTGTTTACTCTCATAAATGACAAAGAAAAGCATGAAAAGTATTTTAGAAGCTGAAAATAGGAGATGTTTGTCATTTTTGGCAAAAAAATCGATTATCGAAACACTTGCAGATTAATTTTCTGTCGCTCAAGTAATAAATTAATCTACTCGAGTGGCTCAAGATAATTCCTCACCAGTCTGACCAGCAATGACCATTGGCTGCATGATGAGGGTGAAGAGTTTATCCAGCACCAGGTGGAGGAAGAGTACCAGAGGCTCTAAACTGGAGGAGGACAGGGAGATGATGCTGAGCTTCAACTCATGATCCAACTTGTTCTCTGGAATCTTCTCCTCTCTAACCCGCAGCGGGAACATTGCTCCACCCTCCAGGGCATGACAGAGGGTGAAGAAACGCTCCAGGTGGTTGTCCTGGTACACAAAGGGGATGATTTGTTACAGTGGGCAGTTTGTAGATAAAAAGTGACAGAGGGATAAAGACAGAGAGAGAGACAGATAAAGAGACAAAGTGTGTGTAATGTTCTGGGGGGGGTGTCCGGCAAAAGCAGAGTGGACATTTGTTATATTATGTGTGGATGAGAGACACAGAGGGGGGAAGGAACGAGTGAAAAAGTCAGTCAATGTGTTTTTTCCACCATTACTCACCTGTGTGTGAACAGATGACACAGCCTGTACCTCAAGATTGAACAGTCCTTTGTGACTCTCCATCCACTTGACTGGGGGGACCTGGGGGGGAAGTTTCTACAGAACAAAAAGAAAAACAGAAAATGCAACTGTGGGTGGTCTTCTATGTCTATGTTTGTCCATCTTCATCTAAGAAGAGTTAATTAATTCAACAAGTAATAAAAACAAACAGTTTTCAGATTAAAAATTGCTTAACTTCTTTATATATACAATGTGTGTGTACATGTAGAATGGATTGTTTAAATGTATACATGATATGTAGATGTGTTTACCTCAGGCGCATGCAATGAGTAGTTGAAAGGTAGTCGGTCCAAGACAATAGGCAGACAGAATTGACCAGTCTGCAGTCGGTCATTATTTAACATGGGCAGCCACTGGATTAGAGGCAAACAGCAAGCATGTTACAAAACATGTCATATAATGCAGTGATTTCCAGAGTGATTTGACAAGTAGTGATCTGCCACCTGACAGACAAACAGGTTTCTCCGCACATCTTCCAGCAAAATGCATCATGTGCTTCTCAGCTCAAGGCTGCAAACTTCCAGAGTTAAAAAAAACACAAACTACCCTTTGATTCATTATCCAATATATTTGAAACCCTGTTCAACCAATTATCCAATGACAATTGTACACCTGGTCTAGGTTGACTATATATGTTGTTTGCCTCATGTCTTTGTCCACTTTGACTCTGATGAAGACACAGTACTGTCAAAACATTAGTCTGTTTGCACAATTAAAGGCTGTTAATTAGTTGGGATAGAATACTATGACTTTATTTAGAAATTACCTACTGTACATTTAGAAGGTTAGATAGTGAAAGACAAAATCTTACAGAGTATCCAATGAGATTTTCGCAGTTGCCGCTCTGGTTCTGTTTCTGCTGGCAGCTAACGTGGTAAAAGGTGAACAGCAAGTGATGTCTCTCGGTCAGACGGGCTGGAAGAGCCAGCTTCACTTCCTCGTAAAAGTCTGGGGACCTGAGGAAAGAAGCAATACAAAACAAAAGAGGGATGGTGGGGACAAGGATGGACGAAGACAGATGAGAAAACAAGAGAAACCCAAAGCCAGAGTGCAACAGAAAGAGTCAAGGAGAGACAGAGAGCATGAGACGTTTACTGAGTCTATTTATATGACAAAACTCTACAAATATGATATTATTCTAATATAACTAAGGAATGTGTACTTACTTGTTATGATAGGTAACAGGGGTGTAGATTTCCTGCACAAATTCAGGGCCACTTGATTTCCCAAAAATGACCTGTGAATGGACAAAGAGGGGGAAAAAAACACAAATCAAAGGCACAATAACTTCAGATGTTCTTATAAGATCACATAATTCATATGATACACCTGTGTAGACTGACACTGACAGGGTTAATTACTGTGATAGGTGTTGAGATTTCTGGCTTTCAAAATGATTTCTCTGACATGCTGTTGATTACTCCCTAACTTCACTGTATGTGTTTATTCATGTTGCAATGACTGAATTACACGATGCATACGCTTCCATGAGCCCACACAGTGGAATTATCAGCACTGTTATAATAATGATGTGAGACGACAGATCTGAACAGCAGCACTCACAGGCAGAGAGCAGCTGGGGTCCTCTCCACTCATAAACTGCATTTTGATGGCAATATTTCTCGCTGATGTCAGCCTGTTGACAAAGTTTAGCCTCTGGGGATAGACGTAGAGCAGGTTCCTAAAGAGACATTGGGAGAGAAAGTGTGCCACGGAGACATGCTGTTTTAAAAAAAATCATGCAAAATGCTTCTACTTTATATATACAATTTGACAGTTCAAATATACATCACTAGATGGCACCATCTGTACAGCAACATCTTAAGTCATGTAGTAGTAAGGTGATAGTAACGTCACAGCCAAGTCATAACAACCAGTAATTTACTGTGACCTTCTGTGGTTTTAAAATAACACTGTAATCTGACTTGAAACCTGGAATGCAGGGAAATACCGCAGATTACACTGAACAAATGCTCAGGGAATGTCAGTATGTAATTACCATTCAGAGGACTTGTTCACACATACACTTCATTACAAATGACACTGACATTTGAACTGAGTTAAACTCCTGCTTTTGTAGGCTGCCTCCTTATTGTTACTCAACTAGATGATTTCACCTGTTCCTGGGTGGAAACACCTAAAAATAGGCACAACACTAAAAAGAGCAAAGTCGCAAAGCGATGTCAGTTCTTGAGTGATGAGTACAGCATGACTATTCTTGTTGCCTTTGGCTTGTGAGAAGAATAAACTGTCTGTGAAAGCAAACAAACCTGTTTACACCTCAAGCTACAAATCATTTGTTTTTTCAAAAGCTTGTTTGTATTTCATCCCGTGGAGGTGCAGGTTTTATATAAGCGGTTTTCATTTCCTCTGAAAATCTACGCAATAGGCTCACAAAAATGTATTAAACATAATAACAACATTTTGATTAGAACAATAACAAAATATCTCCTTCTTTCCACTGTGGTAAGTGACACTGGATAAAAAAAATGTAGCACAAAAGTGTAAATGTGAAAGGAGTGTGTGGTCATATATTTGTTATGCCCTCCTACCCACCTGTAAATGTTGTGAGGGACATAAACCTCATAGGCAGGGAACTCCAGCACCTCTTTGGCATGCCGAATGTTTTTCTCAGCCACAGGTTTGATAGGGATGAGCTCAGTGGACAAACAGGCGTGTGGAAAGTCATGGAGTGGAGAAATGTCCAGTTTTATGGAACCTGAAGGTACAGGACAAATCAAACTCACATATCAATGACATGCCAATACAGTATACTACATAGTATATAATATCATATATCACACTGTCTTTTTTGCATAATCAATACACAAACAGAAACATACTGATAAAATTAAACCAAAACTTATGAACAAAAAAGCATTAAATAAAAATCTCAGATTGGGCAATTAGATGTGATGAGAGATGACCTGGTATTGTCTTGATTCTCCTCTGTGGAGCGGAGGTTTTCTTAATGTCAGCCAGGAACTTGAGCAAGTCCTCATCACTCAAACGATCTCCCTCCTGACACACACACGTACACACACACACACCAAATTGGCACAGTTAGCTTCGAAATGATTTTTTAAAATAAAAAGCCAGGATGACAACAACTAAAATAAAGCCTCAAAGTAAGATGTTAAAAAAAACAAAACACTTGAATAAGTTACAGCCTTTGCTTCAAGGTTAAATAATAGAGATGTTTTTTTAACAGTGGAGTCAGTCCTTGATGGCTGCATGGTAGAAACATTATAGGAACCTGATGGAATGCATGGCAGAGCCGGGTTAACCAAACAGTAAGACAAGGCTAGATTATAATCACTAGCTTTTTCTATCTGTTAGACTGTACTGTATGTTGTATCTCAAGGAATTCACACATTTTCCACAGATTTGTCTGTCTCTTTGTATTTGGGTACCGGCCCAACCTGTTTGAAGATGGTGCTGATAGTGATGGTAGCAGGTTTGAAGGAAGCAATGTTACAGAACTGATCATCAATGGTATTGTAACGTTCAGAGTTCCTCCTGGGCAGCTGTGCTCTCCGGTCAATGCTGCAGGATTTAGCTGGTGAAACAAAGTGTAAAGGTCATAGGTCAAATGAAATACACACAGCTACACACATTTTAAAGAAATGCACATCTACATTCAAATTCATCACTGTCAAAATAGACACTCTTAAGGACAAACACACATAAGGATACAATTGCACACACCAGGTTTTGGGATGTCGGCGTCTGCAACATCGCGTTCGATGGCAGCAGTGCTGATGACCTCCATAATATTCACGGTTGCCCAAGCGAAGGGCATGCGATAGCGACCCAGCCTTTGGCAGAATGCCTCCGCCTGGCTTCGCAGCTTCTCCAGCTTGTCCTTGTTCTGAAGTACCAAACACATAATTGAGTCATTTTTAAATACTGCATTCAAAAAATGCTTTCAACTTCAGAACATACATAATACTGTACCCATGATTAAAATGTTTAAAGGTAAACGCAAAATGTACATCATATTGTTTTGTGAATTCAGTGGTCAGTGACCAATTTTTCATTCATTACCTTTGAGGAGTCACATTCCCTCAATGTCGTGTAGGGGTCAGCACAGTCACTGATCTCTCCCTGCTGGAGGACCTTTTCTATCTGAAACGCAGACAGTAAGAACACAAGCCATCGGATCAAACTCTAAAACCCTGTTGGCAAAGGTATACAGCATATGTGTGTGAATCAAAGTCAAGATACATAGATGACAGGGTACAAGAGTGTAATGTAGGACTAAGTTATTTAAACCCAGGAGAAAAATGGCTAAAGCCTGTTATTTCTGTTACACACTGTAGCATTTTTTCACGTCATGGATTTCATCATTACCTTGATGACCAGGTAGATGTCTGGTGCAGGGTATGTGACGGAGAAAATGGCAGATCTGGCCAGGGTGGAGGGATCCACATGTGGAGAGTGAGGTTTCAACAAGTTTCTAAACTGTTCTGAGTTCAGGTCACAGTAGAAGTTCTCTGATATCTGGAAGGAGACAGGGACGGATGTTTCTTTACCAAAAGGACATACAAGGCTACTTCTGTTGACAGAATGTTCTCCTATCATCAGTATCAGGGTGTAATAAAATGCAAAATGTCAGTCAAAGGTAAAGTAGTTCCCAAAGAAAGACACTGTCTTCATGTAAACCAAAGACTGATCCTGGAATATCATCATTCAGTCCACTCTGGCGTTTCTCCACTTGCCTCCCCAATGACCTCAGGATATGAACAGAGCCATATGTCCTGGCTGCCCTGGCCTGGTGTGTGTCATGTGATCCTATTCACTGCTTATCCCATAGGACCTCCATTACACTTACCACACCATAGAATATTTCTGGGCAGACAAACCTGCCCAATATGTTAACTGGAATCCTCAAGATAGTAACTGATCAGATTACACACTCGGAAAAGAATTCTAGGATCACTGTTGGTTTCTTCTAAATCTGATTTTCTTAATAGCAACGTGACAAGCCAGAGCCCTCCTACAGGAAGCCAAACTACCAAAAAAATGTTGCAACTGTGACAGCTGTGACCCTGTTCACAATAATATGAGGCACACTTACTGCAGGAGTGAAAGTTCTCAAAAGACCACAGTGGAGGGAGTCTACCTTTAACTGAGAAATGTCTGATTTCAATGACAGAAATCACATCCCAATAATCAAAGCCAGATGGCGTTAACACTGTATTATGATTGATATTCCCATTAAACAGAACAAACACGTCAAAGAAAGTGCAAGTGTTCCCTGAGCCAACCTTCAAACCAGTAAATGTGTATTTAAAGAGATACAAGAAATCCAGTGATCTTGTTTCAACATGATGTTTTTGTCAAACCACTGACAAGGTGTGACTGATACACATTGTTTAAGAGCACAAGCGTAACCCACTAGGACACACTTGCAACCACCCCAGTGTTGCCAACTTAGCACCTATGTAGTTAGATCTGGTGTCTTAAAGGCCCCTTAAATGACTTTATTTGAAGAAAGAGCTATGTGACATCTTGCAAATTTTTGGGCAGATGTTTTTATATTTTTCCAGGAAGAGATTATCCAATACAGCTTCGTGGATCTGTGGTCCTCCTGCATACTGTGGTCATGGTCTCTGGGTTGACAACTGCTTTCAGTGAGTGAGAGATGTTTTGTCAATGAAACAGCAAGCAGACTGGAACACATAGCTAACTGATTGCACAGTATCCACTGCATATGTGAAAACACTGTGTTTTACTTGTTCCAATCGCTCTGTGTATTCAACCAATGGTCTGTAGTCACGGTCCAGCTAAACTAGACTTGCCTAGTCTTGCTGAAGAACTACAGCAAGACTACTAAAGGCTCTTTGTAAACTCTTTTGTGGACATATTTGTCTGATTTACTCTAAAATCTTTGTTTATATTCATGAATCTGATATCATTATTCAGTCAGAAGTAGGCCACTTGTTGGGTCAAATACTGTGTCTGTACCTTGGCTGATGAAACAGAGAGACATGATTAATAACCAGAGTATTATATGGAATTATATGAACATCTGCTGCAGATTTCACAGATGTGGAACAACAAAACTGATGTGAAAAAAAAAACAAACACAGACAGAGCAACAAAATTCTCATGAGACACATAGAGGCAGCCGTATGGTATGCAGGAAAAAAAGGAGAGAAAATGAGGCAAAGAGGCAGCAGAAATGTGCAAGAATATAAAATGTAAGTCTCTTGAGTAGAAAGAGAACAAGAAACAAGTGTAATGAGGAGAGTGTGAATGACAGAGTGACAGAAAGTTTAAAAAAAAAAGAAAGAAAAAGGGGCGATAAATGGGTCAGCAGCAAATGCTTCACAGTTCCACTCCAATTCAATCTAACTGACAAAACAAGCTTGACAGTTTCTCCTTCACCCAAGACAGAGACACATTTCATAGCACTTTAACAGTCTGGCTTTGTCTCTACTCAATGTAATGCACAGGAAGTTCTATTATCCTCCACTAGGACACAGTTCAGTTCAGCACATAATAAAATTAGTCACCTTAAGCAAAATACACTGTGACAATGTGACACTTCAGCTCTTCTCCGATAGATTGACATCAGAGGGAAGCAGATCTGAGAATATCCTTGATTTACAGTACGCTCTGTAAGACACGTGCAACAAATTTCATATAGTGCATGATATATACTGTTTATCTTCACTTTAGCAGTGATGTTGTCCTAAGACTGGCTTATATACTGTCTATTTTCAAAATTTCAGAGCAATAAATTGCGCAATATTACCCATCAGACCATATTAGAGCCACCAGTCCCCCAGACTGGGCAGCAGTGAGAAGAGGGCAAGGTCAGTGGGTAAAACCCTGTCTCATCTGAGAGATCCATGAGCACTTAAGCACAAACTAAGTCCGTCCAGCCCCTTCACCCAAAAAACTATCCAGCTGTGCAAATCCACAGAAAAAACACAAACAGTCATGGCTCAAAAGGGTTGAGGTTGTGAAAATCCGGCACAGTATTAGTAGTTACGGAACCAAAAACATGACGACCCCCGGGGGCATAAATATGTGAGGATGATGAGACATAAAACCTTGCAGATTACACTGATCCCTCACTACCACGCAGACTGCCAAAAGAAACTACGAGACCTCCCCACATCAACAGGACGCACATGACCCACAACAGCCATAAAGAAACAAGGGTGGGAAAACACTTTACGCTAAATAAGATGTGCAGTACATGCCATTTTCATCAAGTTTATACAGTATTTGTAATTGTTTTTTTTGGTGAGACATTCAGAGGTTTAAACTAAGGGTTTACTTGTGATGTTTTTCTCTATTTGACATTATGTCATCATTTATGAGATGCTTCCTCTTGCTACATTACCTCACATAAACCCTCACCGACAGTGACACTTAACATGGTATTTTTTTGGTAAATGGTAAATCGACTGCATCTATATAGCAATTTTATTAAAAGCACTTTACAATTTGCCTTTTATTCACCCACTCACACACAAAACACCCCCCCCCCACACACACACACCTGGCCTAACATTCAAGACCAATGACCTACACTTCCTGTGAACTTCACTTGTGAAAATATCAAGTTTCCTCTATTGAATCTGACATACATTGCTTAGTAATATTTACAGATGTGTGTGAGTTACAGATGAAAGTAAAAACACATTTTGTGTTTAATAGCTGATCATGATATGATACAGGCCCATTTACACCATCATTTATAAAGTATTGTAAACAGACTTTTTACAGCGAAATTGGTGTTTGTTACTGTATTAGTCATAGATAAGATGACCTGTCAGATTGGAGAGTAATAGCATGTTTGGATTTTAAGCTGCTGCAATAAGTAATGATAATGATAATGATAATCATCCATCCCCACAGACAGAATTATTGCTGAATGAATCACAAACTCTGCAAAACAACATAATGTAGCAAGGTGATGAGTTTCAGAATGAATAAGACCTGTGATCAAAAGTATACCCAACAACAGTATCCACAACAAACACACCACAACAACATTATGAGCTTCACTAAACTGGCTTTGACCGCAGGGCTATTGTGTTGTAAGTTGTTTGTGATTTTTTCCTACTTTTGTATGTGTCACACATGTTATAACATGATTGCAGTAAACTTTAGAGACAACATTCAAACAACATGAAGTAGAAATTTTGAAGCCACTGTGAATTTGGTATTCAAATGAAGCCAAAAGTTTCTTACCTTTTTCTTCTCTTTCAGGTCATACAAGGCCATAGTGGCAAATAGGGGCTCAATGTCAATCTCAAACCTACAAAGAGAAGATGTAGTAGTAAGCAAGAGAGACAAATATTCAATATACGCAACAATGGTACTTAGATTTTATCTGGTACTATACTTAAATTTTAGTTACTATTCCTGTAGATTATTGTTTTATCAGGAAGCAACAAAATGTTATACAGTACATGATGACATGTTTGAACTGAGGGTTAAACGAAAGGGGATGAAGTTGCCAAACCACTGCAAGAAGAGAAATAAGTTCAACTCAGACATTTGTCAGTGTTTATGGGTTGCAAGAGGGACAAGTGAGATCAAAAGTGAAAAGCAGAGAAACTCTGTTTATGTGTGTGTGTGTGTGTGTGTGTGTGGGTGAGTGTGTGTGTGTGTGTGTTTGTATGAATGATAGAAAGAGAGACAATCCCACAGAGAGAGGGAGGGACAGCGATTTTCTGGAGAAGAACAACAACCACTGCACTCCTCCACCCTCCCACACTGCTCACTCCGTCATATCTACTGCATGCCTTTTTGAAACAACTACTGAAGAGTTTAAAGTCATGATTGGATGTGAGATACAAAAATGTACTGTATGTTAAATGCTGAATAAAAGGTCATTTTCATGAAAAGGGGGCCTTACAACCATTTCCCTTTAACACAACCAACTATTGGTTCCTTGTCCAACTTATGACTGAAACAGAAGGCAACTGTTGAAACGATAGAGCTACTCCCCCTCCTACAGTATTATGAAAATGTATGACATACTTGATGGCCTGGCATCTGATCAGGATGCGGTCTCCACTGTGTTCTTTGGGGCAGTCAGGAATGGGCCGGATCTCCACCGCATCTTCCTGGAACACAATAGCACAGAACGTTTTAAAACTGCGCAAAAAATAGGGAGTAGTAGTCGTTCAGAGAAGTTTCAGGAATTCAAGCAAGATTTACAGGTGCGGACTGAGAGGATTAGTGTGTGTGTGGAATCTTTCCAGCCGTGTTTTCACATTTCCAGCAGCAGTTTAAAGTTTCTGCTGTGCAACAATGGTTTATGGATATTTCTCTTATAAATCATATGAATAATTGATGGACTGTATTCAAAGAATACTGAACCAGAAACCACCCTGATGAGGGTTAGATAGCCAAAAACATTGGGGAATAAAGTATTGTATATTTAACAAATTTTGAAAAAAAAATTCTTTAACAGGGATAATGGACAGTCATTGACTGTCCCACTATTAGCTAGATAGCTGAATTTCATCAGCAGCCCCTGGGCAGGCAAATCCACAAGAGAATTACAGCATCAAATGTCATAATTCAGACAGGGTACAAAGAATAAAGACTTTCCATTTTAAACATTACATCATACAAAAAATGAAATAAAATACTCTATGTTTAGTACTTTGTGGTTAATGGTCACATGACTGGTTATGGTTCAGCTGAGATTTCAATTGTGATTTGAAATGTGATCTAAAGTTCACATTTAGTCTGCACATTGCTGTATGTGTATATCTAAAAATTGGAAAACTGGAGGCAGAGAATGTAACATAAAAATGAAACCTAACACACACACTTCCTGTACAACAATATAAACACTGACTGGCATATTACAGCCAGCTCTCTCTTTGTCTCACCTCATCAGCTGGTGGGTACAGAGCAAACAGCTCAGGATGTCTGTTCCCATGTCTTGCCTCTTGGTTCAAGCGGTCCAGCTCATCATGGCTGCTGAAGGCCAGCAGCCCCTCCACTCTCTGCTCCGGGGTCAAACACCGCAGGTTAAAGTCAGAGGAGGTCAATGTGCGGCCAGAGTCATCACTCAGCCCAGCTAGAGTCGGAGACTTGACCTGGGGCAAAAGCAGAAAGAAAAGGGTAAAAACAAAAACAACAAAAACAAAGGCTGAGCAAAGTAATGGGCTATTAAGGCAGAACATTTAAATAATATTACTTGAACAGGACCTACACTATAATAAATACATGTCAACATAACAATGCTTGCCAAACCTATTAACCATCAATTTCCCTCCCCAGTGTTCCTTCATGGCTTCATCTCTAAACCATTTAATAAATTTTCAAACTGCCTATACTGTATTTTTTAAACTAGCATCATAAACACCTGCCCTATCCTTTCACAGAATTTTATGAAGTGCCAAAACATACATTACATTAAAAATGTAGCTTCCATGCTAATGTTGTCAGCAGACACAACTAACAGCTAACAGGCATTTAGGGTGTCTAGACACTCTGTTTTGGCCTGGAGACAATGACAGTCTCCTGTGTTTTTCTGATCAAGGCTCTCAATGTAGAGAACAAAGCATAGGCTCGTGTTTAAGTTCATGAGATAGTTAAGTCTTTTTATTACAGTTTTGTTCAGCATGTGCTTTTATCTGGCACATGTGTAGTACATTACTGTAATTTTATGACAGTTGGATGCATTTTCAGTTTCAATTCCCTCCTTTGTCAAGTACATTTTCCTACTGTATTTTCATAGTCATGCATGTAATAAAGTCACCAGAATGCAAGAATCAAAGCCACTGAATCTTTGACATACAATATGATGCAATGATCTACTTGTCACGAGCGATATTGATGCATTCCGCATTAGCTGATCAATTTCTGTAATCAGAGATCTCCCAGCAGGCTGATGGTTTGCTATACAAAAATGATAGCAGCAAAGAGGGCCGAGCTGACTTGCTGACCCAGAGTCGCGACAGCTTTGAAAAACAAGCTCACCAGATGCTGCACATTTTTGACACCCAGTGCCCTGCCAGCAACAGCACTGGCCTGTTGGGCAAAATGAGCACCAGGCAGCAGCATTAGCTTATAGCCTTTAATTAAATCACTGACAATAGCAGGGTGACATGCAAATGTGTCCTCTCAGACACCCTGCAAGGTCTGGAAGGAGACTCAAGTGTCAGAAATACATGAAAGATGGCTTTTGTTGCACATTGTCAAACAAATTTATATTTTATATTTGGCGCCTTTTAGCTCAGCCTTGTTTGTTGCGGTTCTGGTTAAAAGACCTCCAAATACTGTACAAGACTCATTCATTCAGAAAATATCCATGCTCGGATACCACTAATAGTACTCTTACGAAGTGAATAAATCTAAAATCTCACTTTAATATGAACATACTGTACATTGGCTTCTTATCTTCAACCAACAGATACATTCTGTGCATCTGTAAAACTTCTCCAAGTCTGTGGCTCAGGTTCAAGCACAAAAGGACATTATCACAAGTGTTGTTAAACATGTCTGGAGTCAGGAAGTATTCACTGTATTTCCTGTGATAAACAGTTGCCACTAAACTTAATTAAAATCAAAGGATTTGAGCATCCTCTGCCCATCAGTAAGGGGTCTCTCAGGCTGGTACTGGCACCATATGGAATTACTCAGACTCAGCTACAGGGCAGGGCATAACCTCTCTGCTCCCATACTACATCCTGCTCTGAACAGTCCCTCTCGCCACCCCTCCCTCCTTGTCTGTCTCACTCCCATCATCCATCAATCTCACATCCCCGCTCTCAAACCACAGGCAAGGACTGACCGAGCTTCCCTGCTAAAGCCTCACTCTGTTCAGGCTCAGAGAGACCATCACACCATGATCCCAGGGCTATTGCTAAAGCAGATTGAACCATATAAGAGACCTATTAAGCACTGAAGGACAATAGCGCTGTTCTTCCCCTCTCTGTCACTCTCTTTCTGGCATGTAGATCATGGGAAGCCTGCGGCTGTAATAAGGGCCTTTTGGTTTGGGTGATTAACCAGAATTGGCAAGGATGAGGAGATAGGAGGGGGCTGGTGAGGCTGGCTGGTGGTGAGTGATGGCTGGGTAGTTAGCCAGAGGCTGGGAGTGGTACTGACGGGGACTTGGATTGGCTGGGACTGCCTAACCTAGGGATTTGGCCACTTTAAGACAAAAGAGCTAGAGAGTGAGGGCAGTGAGAGAGGATGGGAACTTGGCTCAAAATAATGTCAGTGGAGGACTGATGAGGGATGCAGACTTCAGCTACGTGATGATTTAAAAAGTTGTGTGATATTGTGATTTAACCACAATATCACTTTGACAGTCTAGTGGAACAAAGAGTTGATCAGGGATGGCGTGCATTAAAACATTCAGTTTTAGTTGTGTTCAAGCCAGGCTGAGTGAACTAGAAGGGCCACTGCCACAGTGGAAAGAGTGATAGGAATAACAAAACCCTGTTGTGTTCACTTTTAAAGCATCCCCCACCCAAGTCTCCCACCCCTCCCTCACTCTCCCACAGTAATGCAGTCTCTCTCTCTCAAGCCTTGATCAGTATGGACTACCATATTGCTCTCACTTAATGTCTTCTTTTCACAAAATTACACTTTAACCAAGTGCAACATATTGACATCCAAGGACAAAGTTGGAAAGTGGCTTTGCTTTTAACTCTGCTTGAGAAATACACCTAAAGAAATAGTTTGACTTTTTAGTAAACATGCTTATTTGTTGTGTGTGGAGCCAGAGCAACACAATGTTTAGCTTAGCTTAGCTTAGCATAAAGACTGGAAGCAGGGGGAAACAGATAGCCTGGATTTTAAAAATATCACCAATTATTACCTCTAAAAACTCACTAATTAACATGTTGCATCTCATTTGTTCAGTCAGTAGACAAACACAAATGCAAAAATCAATAATATGTGATTTTAGAGAAAGTTACAAAGTGATTTCTTGAGGAAGTTATTTGTCTGCCCAGCACTGTACAGTGAAAAGACAACAGGAAATCACAGCTCCTGGCTGTTGTTCACCAAGAAACAGTTACAGCAGAAAGCTTTAGAGGTGCTATTAGGCGTTTTTTTGTTTGTTTGTTTGTTTTTTACTATGTACAGTGAACCAGACCTAGCAGTCTATGCTACACTAAGCTGATTTGCTAAGGTAAGTTAACTGACTGCTGGATCGAGCTTCACATGAGAGTGAGTCTCACATGAGCTCTCAGCAAAAAAGCAATTAAGCATATTTTGCAAAATGTCAAAATATTCAGTTAAATTTAGACACTTGAAATGTATCAAGTTAATGCCAGAGATGCATACAAAGCTATATCAAAATATTTTCTTTTGTTTATTCTTGCCCAGAACCTAACTAAGCATCACAACCAAAAATTGTAACAGCTTTAAATGCGAGTAAATGCAGAATGTGACCAGAATATCAGTCTGCCACAATAGCTACAACACAAGAGTCTTATGAACTGTACAGGACAAGAGTGACTGAAGAAGGAAATAAGTGAATAATTGTTCCAGTGTAACAGAGCGGCCTTCCACACTGCACAAGACTGGCTTTGAGGAAGGCTATATGAAGAGAACTAATACTTCTCCTCTATTGAGTGACAAAGATTGTGAGTGAGGTTTCCTGATCTGAAGATCTGTGGGCTAATTCATCTCAACTCTATTCAGATGAAAACTGGAACTTTAGAACATTACTGTGTGTGTTGTACGTTTTAATTCACAGCTGGATGTGATTGTGTGACTTACTGGTGTCTGTTCTTTCTCTGACTGGACGTCGGACTCAAAGGTCTGCTTCTGAAGGAGTTTGTGTAGGCCAGCTCGTTCCGAATATGCACTCCAGCCATCCCCCTGGCACCTTCATATACACACACACACACACACACACACACACACACACACACACACACACACACACACACACACACACACACACACACACACCGCGTCAAATACCCAGACACAGATGTACACACCAGTAACAACATGCATGGTTACTGCTGATACACCTCTGCACTTCTAATCAAAGTAGATAACAACACAAACAGAAGTCTTACACAACATAGTGTCGGTGTATGTGTGTATGTGAGTGTTTGTGGGAGAGAGAGAGAGCAATAGAGAGAGCTCTACAATGTAATCAGATAGGAGATCCCAGTGTATAACATTTATCAGGCTCTCTCAGACTTCTTGTTTCCTGATTCACAGACACAAGCGACTTCTCAGACAGTTCCTCAACAGCTAAAATACTTACGAGGACATTATTGTCTGTGTTTTTTGGGATCTTTGATTAAGATACAAAAGCCTGAAGTGATCAATAAATGCTGTACATCAGAGAAAATCCACTTGGATATTATTGCTGAAGTTTTTTCATTCAAAACTGCACAGATATCTGTCAGGGTATCTACGTGAAGCCAAACAGCATGTACATCAGCTATATCAATCTTGAGAGTCCTGAGCATTCTGTAACTGTAACACGGTAACTCTTGTGCTTCTGTGGGAGACTATTTACCTTCTAGAGACCACAAGCCACGGCTGGGTGTAACTCTTTACACAGTCTCTCACATGGGGGTCCAACTCCACTCTACAAAGAAAGGGATGAGGAGGAGAAAAATTTCAAAGACACGTACACAGATTTTCATGCAGAAATGCTTGCAAACATTCACAGACAACTGAAAACTCTACATTCCTCTCCTGTCATGGTCAAGGTGTTGGGCAAGTGAAAACTCTGAGTAAGCTAAGATAACGTAAGTTGACAGAATAGTTTTACAGTGACTGAAGGCATTCAAAGAAAATGATTACACTCCTGGTTCTTATTCTGCAACCGCATGAATCTTTCTTAAGTCTATACTCCCAACCAGTGCCTTTCAACTCAATACACCTGAGAAATAACAAACAAACAAACTAATTTTGCACTTTATTTTACCATTTTTAATCTCTACATTTGATCTTATTGTAACACTTTACTCTCACCTTACTAGGTGTCTTTAATGTTGTTGTAACTCAGATCACAAAAGTTGCTAGATAAAAAAAAAAAAAAGTATTTTCCTACATGGGCTTGAAAAAACAGTGTTCGGAATCTGTCATTTCCTTACTCCTTTTAATCTCATATTTCTGTTTCAGTTTTGTGGGTGTTGTTGTTGCCAAACTTTTCTAGAAAAACGATTCAGTAGCGGATTGCATGAAGATTGTTATTTTACCACTAACAAACACTGATGATGAGCTAAAACACACTAATTTGTACATTTTCTGCACTATTTAACACTAAAGATCTCTTCATTCCTTTTGCCCTATCACCTTGTTCATTTCCTTTGAGAGGATTTTTCTTTTTACTCCTCTGTTGTCTAATATCTGTCTTCTTGTGACTCACCCATCCTCAGGGACAGAGTGTCGAATGGTGCGACACTCCTTATCCACCTGCTCCACCTTAAGGTCATCGTCTGGGAAGTCCCCAAGTTCCTGCATCAGGGCTGAGTCTCCACTTCTTAGCTGTGATATCAAGAACTCCTCCAAGTCCAAAGGCTCCACCGCTTCATACGACTGGGGCTGAAGAATCGAGAGGTGATGGTGAAAGGGAAGCAATGGGGTTGAAGGAGAAGAGGAGATTAAAGTAAGTAATAGGACACATAGCACCAAATATCTTTATTAAATATCCCAACAGAGCAGAGAATCAGTGGATCTCTTTGAGGGAGATTATTAATTATTTGTCTGAAAAGCTTAGATGTAAAGCATTCCCTCCATGAGACCGTGCATATTTAGGGTTAAGGTGACAAAAACAAAAGGAAATGCAAAAAAGAGGCAACATGATACAAAATGGATCAATCATTTGTGAAAAGCAATTGGTTGATTGATGAGTTTATATAGCCCTCAGTTGTACTCAAATAGTGCAGAAAAGGACTGAGAAAAAAAATAAAAGATAGGAGGGGAGGTGGGACCAGGCATGTTGAATCATGACTATTTTCTTATACCTCATACCTGTCGTGGAACAAAAGATTCAAGCACATACATAAATAGAAACTGGAACAAGCTGGACAGTATCAGACAGTTTTCACTGTGGACCTATTTTTAGACAGAAACTCTATCAGCACACACTCCAGAGCCACAGAAGATCAAAGGCAAAGCTGCAATCACTTTTATGTACAGTACAAATGGGCTGAAATTTTCATTTGGGTCTTTGAATCAGCACATATTGTTCAAATCGTCCATACACACAATGAAATAAATTCCCTGTGACACTTAAAGGGGAAGAATAAATGAGCTTTTCATCATTAGAAAGGGCTCTCTGTAGGGAAAAAAAAACACAACTGATGTGATAACACACGTCTCTTTTGTGGTGCCCGTCTGGCTGAGGTTGTAAAAGGGGAACCTGCATAGAGCAGGTGTTAGTGTAAAAGCGAAATGAGCAGGCCTCCAATCTGATTATAGTATGCAGGCTGATGTAGGCAAAAGCTTGGAAATAAACACACAAAGTCTCTCAACCCATAGAGTACAACATTTTAAGAGAAAAAAAAATCTGCATTAGCACTATCCAAAAAGAATATTTAAGCTTTTTAATCATGCACACTGTTCTGCACAGGAAGCGTTTGCACAACAATCAGGTAGTGTGCAAAATACTGGGTGAGAGAGAAAGTGTTACAGGAGACAGAGAGAGGGAAGAAAAACACAGAACCAAACTAACCGCTGGCATACAAACACTGACAGATAATGGACACAGAAGAGGTTTAGATAACTGCTGCAACAAGATGAGTCACTGATGTACTCAACTTTGGAGAGCGGAGCAAATTCCATTTGCCTTCAGACATGTTTTTACACATCAATCTACCCCGAGGAATATTTTTCTCTTCTGAGCACTCAGGAGCAAACTGTACCACAAGGGCTAGTATCAATGGCTAGCATGCAACACAAGAAGGAAAGAATACACAGAAAGCCAGACAGAGCAAGCATATGATTATTATTGTAAATGACACGCCTATCGATGAAAACTTTAGAGGAGGAGGTGTCAACAGTGTTTCTACAGTGGCGGTCCTCTCATCTATCTGCATCTCTCGTGCATTCTGCTTCAAAGTTCAAAGAATCATTGTAACATGGCTTCTTTTTCTTTCTTGTTTAGTGTGGAGGCTAACAGGAACAAATGAATGCAAATCTATGCATGCCTCCGATCAGCGCCTGCTGCTCTTTGGAGTCATGAGTGGAGCTAGTAAGCAAGCTTCTCCTTGCCAAATCAGTAGCAAGACTTTCTATCAGCTTATTTAGTAGTGATTATAAAGTTAATACCTTTGCAAGAATTTATGAGAATGAATATTGATTTTACCAGGAAGTGAAGGAATCTACATCAAAACAGACAAAACTCAATGTAGACAAACTCAACAAGAAATTAATTTAATAAGCTGCTTTTTTTTTAGTAAAATTACACATCTTTTACCAATAGCTGCAATATCAATTAAGAATTAAGAATTAAGAATATTAATCAATTTAAAATACAATGTCCATCTACCAACTGTTCAGTGTACAATATGACAAAACAGACATGTAAAGAAGTCATGACAAACAAAGTTCTAACAAGATACAGCCACCTTACGCCTGAGTCATGATATTCTGAACAATTAAGTGTACTAATTATCTCTTTCTATCATTTCATTAAATGACAGCTTACCTAATACAGAAAGTGTAGACTTACCCTGCTGAAAACTGAAAACTGCACAGCAAAAAGGAAGCATACAAAATGGCGTACTCCGGATATGGGAACCTGCAGTGTGCACCTACTGACGCTGAGTGCTTTTTGTTGAAACTATGCCACAATGCAGTGCACAGATCCTCTTAAAATTGATCCACATATTCCTAGAGGCTGAGAACCACAGTAGATCAGAGAAGAAACAATCAGCATTACCAAAAGTAGAAGAGACGTTTATAGTCTATCAAAAGGTTTAAGTTGAGCCTGACTGTTTTTACCCGCTAAATGTATTGACAGTGGTTGCATTCAAAGTCTTGCAGTTTGGAGTTGAAAGGGCGAAACCACAAGACATTACAGGAAGTGACATAAACAAGGCGTCCCTCCATCAACGGGTGTTTCAACAGACAGGAACAGAAACTAAAGACACACACACACACACACGTGTATGCTGCTTGTACACACACAGCCACTGCACATGTGCACAAAAACACATGCTGCTTTTCCTCTTAATCTCTCAATTTGTATATCAAACCTACAACGAACAACCACGAGCCATCAATATTCATCATTTCAGGCGCTATAAATGGCAGGAGAGTAAGAGAGGGAGAATTGTGATAACCGAAAAAGTGATCCCCGTCACAACTGCAACAACAAACATGCCTCCCTCCTCTCAACAAACATCCCACCCTCATCCCCGTGCTAGACGCGACTGCTGAATAATGGGAAACTATCATCCCCGAGATTATGGTATTAAAACCTCTCTCCCGTATCCCAAATCCGGCCATATTAAAGATTTGCCCGTGTAAGCTGCAAGGTAAGCAGGCCCCCATCCAGCGCTTGTCAGTAGCCAAGGCACTGACCCATTTCCCAAGCAGGTTAGAGATTAACCACGTTGCATGCTACAAGACGGGGTGGGATGGGATGGTCCAAGTATTCCTCCTCAAAACCTGTCAGCTGACTAGCTAAAGGATCATCACTGGGAAAGTATCAAAGGGCTGCAGCTCAGTCAGTCATGCACACAGATATGTCAGGAGACTTAGCGCCTAAGAGCTTTAGAAAACTTTCAATGAGAGAGACGTGGGGCGGCAGGGAGAGGAGATATGTGAGGGAAAGACAGAAATAGAAAAAAAAAAAAAAGTAGGAAGACTGACAGTGGAATATATGAATCTGGGAGGCAGAGACAGAGGTTCACAGGGTACCACAAGAGTGTAGTGGGAACAAATCCCTGCAAAGGATTACTGTGCATCATTCTGTCTGGTTGCTTGAGAGAGCAGGAATCACTCTTAACTCTCTGTTTGGCTTCAACTAAAGAGGCAGGAAAACAACCTGTCATAATGGTATTCAATCCTCTGCAGAAACTGCAGAAGAGATACTCAGTTTTCCAAACTCTGTTAAATAAACATAATAATAATAACAATAATAATATTATCAAAAGCATGTTAAACCATGACTGTGCTCTTATCCCATCTATTGTAAGAGGAAGGAAGATACTTCCTAAAAAAATCTCCTTTGCAGAAATACAGACAGCTGCTTTTTGTAAGAACTGCTACTTGTGCCGTAGCAGAATTTCCATGATTCAAATTATAATCTATGAAGACGAGACACCACACTGAGTCAGACATTCACAGAGCTAATGACAGTAAAGAGGATGTGAAGAAGATATGCTTAAATCCCTGTGGTGTAGGCAAAAGCACTAAAGCTGTGTGAGTGCAGCTTGGTGAGTGCAACACTCACTGTATATATTTATATTCACACAGTTAGCAGCACATAATGAGATATTCCTATGGAGGCCCAGCATTAATGTTAAATGATGTTTTGACCTATCATTTGGCCCTGCTGTGGGTATCAGGCTGTGAAGTCATATTGTAAATCGGCTGAGCTCTCTGACAGGTGACACCGGCATTCAGTTCTTGTCTGTTGCTCTTCTTAAACACACTTAAGTATTTATATTCATTCTGTTAGATAAATACTAAATACTGCTCATAAAAAGGAATTTGTCATTTGAAAACTTTGATGCATTTCCATTTTATTTAATTCCAAATGTCTTTCATGACCTATATTCCTTTCTGGAACCCGCCAGCAGCTATTGTCACACATTCAAATGTTCATAGTTCAAATGCAAAATGTTGACTTTGCTAATGACTAATTTTTCTAGGTAAATATGAATCAATAATAGACCTGATACTTGATGGATAAAACTGAGAAATAACAGATTCATTTTAAAAAGCCAATGTTGTTTTATTTATTTATATATTTATTTATTTTTTATAGAAGGAAACTCACCACATTGAGGCACACTGAGGCTGAAGCGTTGGAGTTGGTTCGGCTGTGATTAAAGCCATAGTTCCCACTGAAGTTTCGCCTGATCTCTGCAGACGAATGCCTGGAACAAAACATGGAAACACATAAAGATTCATTAGGTTATGTGACCAGAGGGCATATCAGTATAGCAAATATGTGGGGATTTGGAAGCTTTTTGTTGGAAAACAGACATATAAAAACGTCTCCAACCTTATGTAAAACCATAACTTTTGTACATTGCGACCAACATGCGCTTAGCATATCTTAATGAGAGATGCAACAGAAATTCCAGCATTGTTCCTACTCGCATTAGTTTGAATTGGTCAGCCGTGGCGATTCCATTCAAACCATTGTTCGCTCTCTACAGAAGCACATCTCTGCTGGCTGTGTAAAGGCTTTGTCATGCTGGCAGCCATACAGGCAGTGGAGTAAATATGGTGTCCTGATTTAAGGGTCAGGCGGAGCAGGAAATCAACATGACATAGGAATGAAGGGGTATTCAAATACATTGAGTAGATGGGGTCGGTGTGTATGCGTCTAAATGTGTGTGTGTGTGTTTGCCTGTAGCTCTCTCCAAAAAGAGGGGAGAACAGAGAATGACAAGAGCAGAGCCAGTGTCCCAATTTGTTGCACACATTTCGTCTCACTGCATCGCTGTGCTAATGCGCTGTCTATTTCTTTGTAATTAATCTACCATATCATTGGAGCTCTACCAAACTCTACACAATAACTGCCTTATTCTCTGTGGCTAAATGCTGAAAGGCCAGTTTTGTGTGTATAAGCATGTGTATGTGTGTTAAGTATGTGTGTAAGTTTTTATTTATGTGTTGTTTTGAAATTGTTCAGATTTGTATGCATTTGTGCATACTGTGCGAGTGTCACAAACATTTTATTGCATCATTGCCACACAGGGTAAAGTTAAAGGGCAAAGACATAAGCAAATGGGTCACATTGCCGACCACCTACCCTGTGGTCAATCTCATTTGTTCATTAAGTCCCCATGGCCATTGTTACAACAGCCCTGCTACTAATTACCACAAAAACCCATAAACATCAAGTGAAGGAATGCCACCATATCAAAACGTCAAAACCACTGAAGCTGCAAAGTCATGAAGCATGTAAAATCTGTAAGACATCTAAAAACTATTAATCATTTTCTAGAAAAACATTGGTTGCATCACCAGAGTAAACGCTGGTTAATATCCAATGTCCCCACATGCATTTCTGATCTTTTACAGTTCAATATAAAGGGCCTCAATGAAAAATACAAACTTCTTCAATCTGAGACACTTTCCCCTCCCTCCTGTCAATGTCACGACATGCTGCGTAAATACAGTAACTGCATGCCGGGGAAGGTCAAGGCATGGGTGGAAGAACAGTATACAAATTTACACAAAGAGCAAAGTCCAGGAGAGCAGCGGCATTTAATTTAAGTCAACATTCAACATAAACTGCTCCGCTGTGGTTTCAAACTCAAGACCAGGTACAGAAAAGAAACATTACACAATATGTACAAACTAAACACCAATAACAATGCAAATGTGTACATCATTGAAATAAATGGCTGCAAATGGCATGAAGGCATGAAGGCACAAGGCAGAGGCCTATAACGACACACATATGCATGCTGATTTGCAGTGTGCACCAACATACACATACACACAAAGGTATGTCTGGCCATGTTATCAACTTTTACTCTTTCATCACTAGCAATAACAGTGCTGTTATGCAATTCTCACTTGTGCAAAAGTCATTTTTAACCTAAACCTCCACACTTTTCAACGTGTTTATAAGCCTTACTTGACTCAGAACACATATTGTGCAAAAGCACACCCGGAGGCTGTTCAGTACAACCAAAATCATGTACTGCTGGTCACTGAGTGGGTCTATTGGATCATTATGGTTTACTATCCTTGCACCAGGGCTCTTAGACAATAATTGTTAGTTGTCTTGCTTCGTATCCAACCTCCCACCTGCACAATCATCACCAAACTAATGTCTCATCACACGGCCACTTTTTACACTACTAATGGCTACAGGGAACGTGCTGAGTTGCACTCCTTGTAATGCAATGAGTCAAATCACATAAGCCTGTGGAGCTTAAAGGAGCTGGAGGCAATAGACTGAAGCGCCAGAAAGCTTCAAGTCAACAGGATTGACACTCCTCCTAGCTCCACCTCCCGCCTTATCTGGGGAGTAAGTGACAGGACAGACTTATGACTTCTGCCTCAGACGTCTCCGCTTGGGTCCAATTGGTTTTAGCATGTTTCACTTTGAAATGAGAATGGCAGGGGAATGGGGCTGCTGAGATTTATGTGATTCTGATGTTAAATACTGCCTCTTTAACTAGATTAAATAATCAACACACAAGAAGCAGGCCTACAGTAGACAAGACTTTGATGGCTCCAGTTTAATGGTTCCATTCAGCTGCTGACCGAACAAAACAAAAAAAAACCAGAAGAAACAAGAATTCCTTTTCTTGCCCGAGAGCAGATTGTGTGGTGGGTGTATTGAGCTTGTACCCGAGGCAATTCAAACCTTGTAAAATCTTCTCATAACTTGACTTGTAAAGAATCGTGCCCTACCCTGTGTATAAACTGAGCCCACAACCACTGAGCCACTAACATGTGCCCTCCCTCGTCATCTTTCATTGCTATAAGAAACAAAGCTCATTCATATCTGTATCATCACATATCCCATACTGTATATTAAGTATAATTTGCATAGATACATGCATTGTCACATGAATGCACATGTGGGTGCTTGCTAGCATACAAACACACAGGCTCTATCTATAAAAAGACTGGGCAACTAAAACAGTAATCAGCCCTTGCCAGAAGAGCCAAGCAGGCATTATTTTACCACTAGTAGACCAACAGCTTGTCACAGCAGACAGCATCTGTCATTCTCTTTAATGGACCCGTGTCTTGGCATCCTCTGTTACATAAAACCAAAGCTGCTCTTGTCAGAAAGACAAAAAGCAGAGCTTTGGATTTTGGTCGTTTTGGTGTTATGATCTCAAAAGCAGATTTTATAATAAGCCCAGCATTGACCAATATCTTGATCATTACTTTTTACTGAAACCACTAAGACTGAGAAAGTAACAATTGTATTGGATCAACACGAAGGCTTCTGAACATTTCAGGGACAAATATTTGACTGTCAACAATACTTGCTATGTTTTTAGCTGAGAGGACACAGATCATAAGAGATAATAAATAAAAGTAATGACTGTTTGAATAGGAAGACTTCAGGGAAATGGCTACACCATCTTTAATTAGGACCGACTGTTTCTGAAGAAACAGCTGTTATTGAAGTTGACTGCTTTGGTCTTGAGAGCAGCTTCTGAGTTTGTTTGTGCCTCATCAGGGCGTAGGGCTTCAGGTCTGAGACCTCTGAGAATGACCATTGTGGCATTCCCCGAAAGGCACATTTTTTCACCAACGCTCTTTCAGTTTGATTATGTCGTCCTAAAATGTGAGCAGAGCCCGGATCAGCAAATCGGCGCATACTGCAACCCACTTTGAGCAAAGTGTAAGAGACTCCCAAATGTCTTGAATATGCATTTCAAATGAAAGGCTAGGCTAAATAGATGTCCGTGGGCATGAATGCTTTGAATACAATCAACTCATCCTGAAGAAGGCAGTTTGCAGAAACGTCCATCTTTACAAGATTCTTTCATTACAAGGTTCTTTTTTCGTTTTCCAGAAAGAACCACATTTATGTGCTGGCATTGCAGCAACTATTATCACAACATCACCTTGCTCATGTTGAAGGTCCATCATTATTACATCATACCGTAATAATGTAGAGAGACTACATGAGACTGATGGGGAAACTCGACATTTGTGTAATTTGCTACCCCCCCTTCATCCACAATAAGGCTGGGTTAGGGGTGTAATCTGATTACCAGTGTGCTGCATGTGCACACAGATTTTATAGCAACCAGGTTGCCATAGTGCATATAAACTCTTTGTCTGATCTCCTGTGTAACCTGATTTGTTGTGTGCATGTAAACATAACGACTGTCACTATATCACAGGCCTCAATGTCTTGAGAACATGCAAAACGCCCAGAAAATCAAGCAAAATGTCAATAAATGTGCTTTCTTTGGGATCAAACATTTTCATATAACACCAGCAAAGTATTTTCTTTTTACAATGAACTGCTAAGAAAGCATTTTCTCTAGCTAAAAACTAAGCCTGATGACAATGATTACCTTTTTTTTTTTTCTTTTATGAGATATAATTAGACTCAGTAATCAACACTGATGAGGATGGCACACTGAAAACAGCTGCTACCAGGGAGTCGATGTGGAGCCAGAATTACTACTGACATCAAGCTGCGGCGATTAATCAGAGACTGCTGATGACAGATTAGGAACACTGTTAAAAAACATCAAGACTCAGCACATTTTATGGTCACATTACCCAATTCTCTCACAGTAAAACTGATGAAAATATATCATGTATCACATCATCAGCAAATCAATTATAGCAACTGCCATGTCAAATCACTGATTAGTAGACTAATTAACCATAAATCAATTTTACCTTTTTTCAATGTTTACTTATTTAATGATTCCATTTAGTACAGGAAAACAATGCTATTTTGGAGGTAGATAATTGCATGCTATGTTAACCAGACTTTGATTGTTACTACAAACACTGGAATATCCGTGGTTATATTGTTATAACCACTGACCTTATGTCACACTGTGCTAATTAGATCATCCTGTATGAGGAAGAAATAAGAACTTGTTACTTATTCAGGGAAAATGAGAACAAAAAAAAGTGTTTTATCATTAATCAGAATAAAATACTTTTGTTAAAGCAGCTATGTGTGTGACCCCGTTATTTCAAGTATTTATGAGCTGTCAAATCTGCCTCTAATCTGTCAGTAATGCTAGACCTCAAACTACAGGGAGTCATTTAATATGAATAATACACACTTATTTCTTAAAATATGTGCCTTCACAAAAGTTGGGTCATGGAACCCCAACCCAAAGTATGATTTCTCAGTGTGGGTTCCAGTGTGAAACCCTTTAATCGTCCCTCTCCTATAGAAAGTAGCTGGCCATTTTGTTGCGTCATGCTGTCTATGGCAGGCCTGCACTTGCTGTGTGTGCATATGGTGCCTTTCTGTCAGCATTTCTGGAATCGTTGCCCAAGCATTCCTGAAATTGAGTCTGGCTCTAAAGCTGCAGTATCACTGCTTCTCACAGCTACATTCTGATTAATAGCCCCCCTCCCCACCACCACCACCACCACCATCACCACCAAAATAGCCAAATCTATAGTTCTACTCATGATTATCTGTATTTAGGTTGACTCCTCATGACGTGACTCCCACCAGGGAGGAGGTTCAGCCAGGCAGTCTACAATTATTGCTATTATCATCATTATTATCAAGTCAATCCACTGGAGGTGGGTAGCTGCTTCAGTTTGCATGTTGTAGCCTGAAACACCTTCTCCCATAAGTCCTCCCTCTGTCATCTGAGCCAAAGAGGAAACACTTTAAAAAAAAAACAGTGGTGTGCTGTACATGGCAAGAGGGAAGCAGACCAAAGGGATGTCCCCACTGTGTGTCTCATACTATCATATGTCTCCAGACTTAATGAGTCTTACTGCTATCAGCACCATCACGGCTCAGCTTCCTGTCAGAGGGAGGCACTCACAAACACAGCAGTCATTTGGCATGACTCAAGTCACAGACTGCTCCAAGGAACAACAACAAAAAAAGTGACAGAAGGAAACTTTAAGCACAACTTCTTGTTGAGTTTGAATGATTTGACCACAGGGTGAGTCATTAATCAAATGTTTTAAGTAGGCTAAAGAGGCACACCAAGCAGATGTCATAAGCCAGTACCCGGAGGAAATCAGATGCAACTCAATCTGGATCCCACTGCCACTTAAGGGTATTGAACGACAGAGGCCTCGTGTCCACAGCTGTCCTCACACCTGTTACCATATGCTAGTGGGTAATGTAATCTATTGAGGTTTCAGCTACATTCTGTCTATTCATTTAAATCTAACATTGTGCTGTGCTGTGTTTCTTTGCATTGTGCGTTACTGACCACCATATTCTCAACATTTCCTTTCCATTCCCTTTTTTTTTGTGCTTATGAAGAAAACACACATTTCCTGATTTTAAACCGCCACGAACAAAAAGCGAAGTGAAACCAGAACGACGTGTCCACGGTGGGCAGGATTTCCTTCACACTCCATCCTGATAGAGAGACTGAGAAAGGAACTATATTAGAACATATAGGATATTAAGGGGTGGGTAAAAGAACACTTGTCAAATCACTTAAGCAAAAACTTGTACAAATAAGGGTTGTACTAGTTTGCGTGCCAATTAACAGGTTTTTCAGCCTGCCACATACCATATACTTACGTTTCAACTTGTGATCACTCTTCCTCTTTCTAGAAGTTTATGTGGCTCTTGTTGCTAGGATTTTCTCGGCTGTTCCACTTGACATTTTACATGATCTTGTAGTTTTTGTGACCAATGCGACCATAATATAGTTTTCAGATGATATGGCCATTTTTGAAGCTCCATTAGATGTCTCGTGGTTCTTTGAAATTACACCAAACTGCTGGTTGTTAAACCTCTTTTAAAGCTCACACTGACCACACTGAATGTACCTGTAATGTGTTTATAATTATTCAGGGTTCTTTCCAATATAGTGTTTGCAACAATTCATAAATGCATCAACTATACACTCCACAACAGTATGCTTCCCTACAGTACAGCATCTTCTAAGCAGCCCCTCTACTGGCCCATCACTGGATTCAGGCTGTGACCATAAGATCCCTTACACCCCCTCAGCAGCTGAGCTCAGCTCTGCACAGCAAAGCATATATCTATCCATGATTTCTCCTGGCTATGCAAAACAAGAGTATGTTACATTCCCTAAGGTAGTGGTAGTGGTGGAAAGAGGATTTTACACTCAACACAGGAAAAAAATAAAACTTTGGACAAGAGATGAAATGATATTCAATTAATCCTTTAAGTTACTTTTCAAGCAAATTCACTAGTTCCAGCTTCTTAAATGTGAGGATTTCCTGCTTTTCTCTGTTTTATATCATAAAAAAATCTCTTCAAAATCTCTTGGTTTGGGACTAGGAGCAAGTAATCTGAAGACATCACCTTACATATTAGGGTATTGTAACATTTCTCACTGTATTCTGACATTTTATAGACAAAACAATTGATTCATCAAGAAAATCCGTAATGAAAATAATCTTAAACTACTTTGAATTTCTTTCAAAAATATTTTGTATGACTGTATAAGTGGTAATTTTAGACTGTACACTTATGAAAGCTTGTAAAAACTGGAGAAGCAAGGAAACAGATTTTTGGTCAATAGCGCTTTAAAAAAAGAGAGGATCACAGAGGATTAAAACAGTGCTGCTTGTGAACTACAAAAACAAATGTGAGAGAAAACAATTTGTTTCCTCATTATTGCCTCATGACTTTGACAAAGACTGACCAAAAATGACCCGCTCTGCCCCTAATCCACTTCCACAGTGTGAATGAACCCCAGTGCAAAGTTTATTAAACTGCTGTAACATAAGGCACTGTGCAGTGTATAACAAAACACTCAGTTTGACCGGCACACGCTGTGGCAAGAGGAGCCCTGTAGGGAGAAGCCTGATATGCCAGCCCTGCACTGCTAATCATAGGAAGTAATAGTGTATTTGTTTTAATGCAACAGGAGCATGGTACACAATGGACTTCCATGTACATACTTCCTCCACACCTGGCCAGTGACACAGCAGGAACTATGACCACATCCCTCCTCATTTACAGTGGCTGTACTCAGACTTTACACACCACAGGAAATGATCACATTAGAAACACTAGATATAGAATCAGCATCCTCATGAGGAGGAAACGACACTGATAAAATACAGATCTATCTTTAAGTTCAGCATTGTTTGCTCTCTTCAGACTGTTAAGTGTGACTGGTGAGAGAAACTCATGTATTCATGATTGATCACATGGCTGTCACTTTTACAAGAAGTTAAGCATGTCCTGTAATAACTCTTATGCGCTCTTATGACAAAAAAGTTGATTGTTTCATATCCTCCAGGCTGTTTTGTTGTTTTTTTGTACCTCGGGACAGAGTGAACTGACCTGCAGCATTAACATTCACAACATGTGGCTGCTCGCTCCGCTGTGAAAACCCCTCAAACTGTCAAAACAGGGGCTCCTTCCCAAATTCTCCGGGGAAGCACTAAGAGTTCACGCTCACCGCTAAAAAAAAAACAAAACTATCAAAACAACCACAGCTTTCTATATGAGATGTTTACCTGTTGATTTTCAGAGCGAAAGCCCGTCGCTCTGCGCTGCCCAGAGAAGCCATACGCGAGTGTAAAGTCCAGTTCAGCCGCGCTGGCTTCGGTGTTTTCCTGCGGTCTCGCCGCCTCGCTGACTGTCACCCGACGCACCGCACACCGCTCCTCGCTACAGTCCGACAGTCATGTCAACACTCATCTTGGTTGTGGCGGGCAGGGGCAGCTTTCCTGGGTGTAAACTTCCGCATTTGCTCTGAGCCATCCCGCAGAGAGAGAGACACAGAGAAGAGAGAGAGAGAGAGAGAGAGAGAGAGAGAGAGAGAGAGAGAGAGAGAGAGAGAGAGAGAGAGAGAGAGAGAGAGAGAGAGAGAGAGAGTGGGAGGAGATGATGGGACACGCTTGATCAGACGCGCGCTCCCTCGCTGCCGAGATAAGCATGTGGGTTTTGATGAAAGCAGTGGTTCTCAAAGTGGGGTTCGGGGATCCCCAGAGGTCTTTGATGGGGTTCCAGGGGGTCCCCAGAAAAAAGGGGGGACCATTTATTTTCATTGTATTGACTATTTTGGTCATGGTTTTCATACACTTTATGTAATATAACATCTAAAAGCAAAAATCTTAACAGATGTGGGACAAAATCTAAGTCTAATTTGTGTCAGTTTAGGGGTCATTGACGTGAAAAGATCCCCTCCACACATGTATTAAGACATGAAAATACTCTTCTTGGAACAATAATATGTGTCTGACAAATGACACCTATTACTTCTTCCAAAAAAGTCAAGAATCTATGAATATGCAAATATATTTAATCTCACAAGTGTAACTCCTACTTCACTGTAAAGTCCATTCTCAGTATTTGTGCACTAGAGGTTTCAAGTTTCCTCGTCACACTTGGGTAAGTTGAATACTGGACCAGAATTGGCTTCCAAACTATTTGCGATGTCACAAATCATGCTCATAGGCTTGCCTCTTAAAATCAGATTTCGGGGAAAAAGAGAAACTTTCCACTGTCAGCAGATGAAAGTGAAAACAACTTTCTAGTGTCAAACTCTGCACACACATCATTCAACACAGTGAAGCTCAAACATCCAACAAGGAGAAAAACATATTTATCAGTAGAGGGGGACTTCAGCAGTTTTTTTTTTTCTGTTAAAAAAACACACACACTTGTGCATGTGAGTGGCAGGAGACATTAAGAGTGACAGGGAAACCAAATCCATGGAAATGAAATACTAAATACTAAAATAGTAGGGGAGAACAGGATCTCAATTTCCTACACATAAAAACAAGTTTGAGTCAGTGATGTCACTCATTCATCTCCTGCTCTTCCAAACTCACAATTATATTTTCTGGAGAAAAAAAATTGAGGATTATTTTCACAATTACACCAACCATTCAATTAAGCTGTAAGTCAAGGATGCAATACTATACTACGAAAACAAACAAAAAAAAACAACAACAGAAAGTTCAACGGGCTGTCAATTTAAAAAATTTAAATATTTTTAATTTCAAAAGTTTAACTGCTTAATACAAGATGTCTCCTGCTTCTCTAAAAAGTCCATTCTCAGTGTATGTTCACTGCGAGCTTCAAATTTCATCACACTTGTTGCATGATGCATACCGGCAAAAGGAGCAGCATCTATTCTGAGCTTCCTATCCCAAAAGTTGAAACTAGGCCTACACACCATACAAAGGACGTATGGACACAAGGGCTCCACTGTCTCCAATAACATGGTTCCTGACGCCCTCTTGTGGTTGAATCTGGTCATTACATCTACGATTACACCACGTTTACTACGCTGTTAAAGAGACGAATGGAAACCAGATGTTTGTGTATTTATCTACAAAATGTTGTAGCTGGAAATGTTGTAATTTTTATATTTTCTTTTTCTGTTCATTATTTCTGTCTTTCTTACTCTCTCGCTCTCTCTTTTGTAACCTTACCCTCCTGCAGACTTTGTGCCCCGAAAGCGGAACCTTTGTCGCTGCTGTCCAGATTTGAACGGACACTCGTCAGTGTTGCACACTGTCAAAACGTAAACCAGCAGCACTGCACGACTGGGACCTGCATTTTTCTTGTGAAAACTTTTGAATATCTGCATTTTCGAGAGGAACAATCAGGTAATTTATTCATAACCTTTGTAAATCAAGGAATGTATGTTTTATTGTGCTGTCGCGGCGAATTAAACGGGGAGGAAAGAATAAGCCAAGTCCATTTATTTATAGCACATTTAAAAATAACAGACGTTGACCAAAGTGCTTTACAGAGAGATTCAATTATGGGAGTATTTAATTTATGATTACAGTCAAACAAAAACAGGGTCAAAACAACAACACAGACATAAATAAGGCAGAACATCAGATACAATCACAACACAAACAGCATTGCACAAACAACAAGTGTGATCAGGCATGTCTTCATGATGACAATTAAGAGGCCAAAGGGAAGAGATGGGTCTTTAGACAGGTTTTAAAGATATCAGTGGAGGGGGGGAGATCTAATTGTTAGTGGCAAACTATTCCACAATTTAGTGCCAACATCTGAAAATGCTCTTAATCTTTGGTTTTTAACTGGAATGGAGAGCAGTGATTGGTCAGCAAATTTGAGGGGTATGGAGGTGGAATATGGGATGAGCAGTTCTGAGATGTAACCTAGTGCCGGTCCATGTAGAGCTTTAAAAGCAAATAAAAGAATCTTAAATTCAATTCTGTACTTAACTGGTAACCAGTGAAGAGAGGCCAGTACGGGGGATGATATGGTCTCTCCTCTTGGTACCAGTGAGGAGTCTTGCTGCTGCATTTTGAACCAGCTGCAAGCGAGATAGGTTGACTGACTGATTCCTACATAGAGAGAACGGCAGTAGTCGAGGCGAGAGAAAATAAAAGCCTTTGCAAGTGATACTGTGGCGAGCAAGTCGATGTTATTCTTCAACATTTTCTGTATTGTCAAGACTTGTATGGAGGAGGACGACCAGGAGAAAGCAGCTGAAATCCTGTCTACCAACCGCTTTATTTGGATAATCTTCAGGAACATTTTTAGGACAGTTAGCCTAGTACTTTATCATGTTAAATTCACGCTGAATAACACAATGAGTAATACATGTTGTGTTATACTTTTGAAACAAAAGGGTATTTCTGATAAATAAGACAGATTTTTATGTTTGTTTACGGTTGTTTGCGTCTCAAGTGGGATTGAGAGCTTCCTAAATGTGTTAATCCTACTCACAAGACTGTTTGTGAAATGTCTTTGCGCTGATTCAGTGTCTCTGTTGTCAAACATTGCTTCTGGTATGGATGGAATAGTGATGGAGGAGGAAGATGATTGCCCAGAGCTGGTGCCCATCGAAACCCAGCCCGGTCCTCTTACAGAGCAGATACCTGTCACCATCATCACCGGCTACCTCGGTGAGAGACTGTCTGTGTTACTTATAGCTTTAATGAGCTTATAAAAGAGATTATAGTCTCACACATTTATCAGTCCATCCTCACTACAACCCAAAGCAGCTCTAGTATTGGACCAGGGCATATCCATTGTTATATTAAAATTGTAAAAAGTTTGATGCTGAAACCGAGGTGTGTTGTTTTGCTTAATTATTCTTTACAAATTTTATATTTGTGTTACTTTTTAGGTGCTGGAAAGACCACTCTCCTGAACTATATCTTAACAGAACAACACAACAAACGGATTGCCGTCATACTCAATGAATTTGGAGAAGGTAAACTAAAAGTGTCCTTTGGAGGAATTTCAATTGGTAATAGTTTCAACTGCTTTTGTTTTAGCCAAATAAAGATGTTCCATACTGTGTCTGTACTAAAACTTGACTTGTTGCGTTGTTTCCTCAGCTTCCACAAGAGAGCAGCATAGTAACAATTTTGAACTCAAAAAAACTCATCATGTTCTCACTTATATCCAGAGTTTGTGGAATAACATGTATCATATTTGCACAGGACTTTATAATTGGCTTACATTTGTAACTTCTCTTACATTTCTGTTATGTGATTATGTTAAATTATGACATTTTGGCCTGTTTTCATTTGTCTTTATTCAATTGGTACAAAGAACAGTTTCACAGAATATTAAAAACTGTTCTGTTTGGCTTTTTGAAATCTCCTGATACCTTGTGAAATGAACATATTTGTTACAATCTGCTCGGTCTCTATCAGTGGCTTTATCCTGATCACTAGTTTGCGTCCTCTCCCTGCAGGCAGCGCCCTTGAGAAGTCGCTGTCAGTGAGCGACGGCGGAGAGCTGTACGAGGAGTGGCTGGAGCTAAGAAATGGCTGCCTCTGCTGCTCTGTCAAGTAGGTAGATTAATTATAACCCATTTGGATAGTTAGAAATGTGCTGTTACTTTATTTTTGTTTTAAATTATGTAATGTTTATGAGTTGAAAATATAACACATTCTTGCATTATATTACATGTTGTTTCAAATGTTGCATATGCCGTTCTTCATCATTAGTGACTGCTCTTTGTTTTTCAGGGACAATGGTCTTAAAGCCATAGAGAATCTGATGCAGAAAAAAGGAAAGTTCGACTACATCTTGTTAGAAACGACAGGACTTGCTGATCCAGGTAATACACATCTGTGAAGTTAAAAGAAGAGCAAAAGTCTCATAGAAATCAGTTTTTGATTGTCAAGTAGATTGTTGTTGTTGAAAGTTACATTTCTGGCCTGGGGAGCATATAGACAGTTATTTGCCTCCTTTGAAACCTCATGGAGTCGTCAGCTGTTTCACCAGGAGGTGGGTTGTGTGTGGGCTGGAGGCAGAGAGGGGTCCTGGTTCTTTTAGCCCACACACAGATTTGACAGTCAACTCACAAACATCAACATCTATTTAATGCAAGAAATAACCAAATCCTACATTTTTTTCTTTTCTTTTTTTTTTTAACAATGTCTTTGCTGATTGTTTATCTTACAGTTTTGATTTCCCAACAACATACTGTAGGTTGGGAATGAAATGCTTTTTGGCAGCTGACTCATAATCTTCACAGTATTCACAGTATTTAAAATAAAGCTAATAAATAACTTTGACCCATGGCTGTTCTCTCTTTAACTGTCACTAAATCAAATGAAAGAAACACATACAAAAACACCAGTTTGTTAAGAATACAAAAAGTGGCAGACAGCACGTCTTTAAACAGTATTTCAACTATATGCAGACTTGTTACATCACTTGAACAAACCGAGTAGCAAAATCCAACTGAAAGAGCTTATTGCTTATTACCTTTTCTTCTTGCTATAAAATATTTCAGCATTTATGATACAATGAAAATTCATGTTACTCTTGCAGGACTTGAACACATGATGTCATGAATATAAACAGTCAGAAACAAACTGAGATAACATGATTTCAACTTGTATCAGAGTCTAAACTCACAGCTAATTCTGCCAAAAGTTCTCTTTAGCTATGTTTATTTCAGTGGTATTGTTATATATTTAATATGTGCTGCTTTGTGGCTGTCAACATTGCACTTTTGTCTTCATATCTCCGTTTTCTTGATTGTGAATTGATCTGATGTCTCAGGTCTGTGCTTTAAAGTCGGGAAATAACCCAGACTTGACTTATATTAGCTCTGATTTGAAGCTGATCCTGGTTCAGTTTGTTAGGTTTATTCAAGACAGGGTTTTCACCTTAAACCACACTTTTCTGAGCCACCTTTATTAAACTCCCCTCTAGTGGAGAAGGTTGTGATGTCTTATGGATCGAGCAATGACATTGAGCCATTTTTTAAAAATCTTAATGTGTCGCTCATAATGTTTGCTGCTGATTTCTCTCTAATGCCACAATCAGAAGTTTTCTAACAGTCTTGTGTTGCTGTGACAGGAGCATCCAAGGAGCTTATTTTCATCAGGGATGCCAAAAAAAAACAAAAACTAGCAGCCGTTCTGCTCCCAGGTTTGAATCAGGAAATCAATATTAGGCCATTACAGGGTGAGCACTGTGACGATCGGGGTGTGTCGCTAAGTGACAGGTGTCAGAGGAGGTAGCGGCATGGTCAGACACACACCACTTGGCCGCACCGGCAGAATCAACAGAGCACGCTCAGACTGGGGCTGTCTCCAGTCTTCTGTCACGTCATTGGCTGAGACAGGCTTGTTATCGACTAGGACAGGTCTGTCATTGGCTCTGGCAGTGCTGTCAATCATAAAGGCTCCCGGGGGATTCTCCCCTTCCATTCAGGAAGGGCTCGGATGAGTTATGTGAAACATGCCACTCAAAAACAGTGTTTTCATTACGCATCCATCAAATATTTACAATGCTTTCTTATTCTCGCTTGGCAGTTTGACAAAATTGCATTATGTGAACAAGCTGTGGCTGGCATGGTAACATAGGGTCTTATAATAACCTCGTCCACAGGAAAATAGAAACAAACCAAATGTACCAACAGGAGATAAACAATTGAAAGCTTCTGATATTGTTTTTTATCTGGTCCACAGAGTTCACCCAGAAGAAGAAAGCTTGCAGGGTTTCTGAAAATAGTGCTTTGCTGCCTTTAAACGCTTAAACTTCACATAAAGGTGTCATTGAATTGAATTGAAATGCATTTTAGTGTTGAAAGATGGGTTGATGAGCAGAAAATCAATCTACAATTCTGATAATCTGATAATCTGTTAATCGTTAAGTCATTTATCAAGCAAAAACATTCACAAGTTGCAGCTTATCAAATGTGAGGATGTTTCATTTTCTCTATTTTTATCATTTAAATTAAACATCTTTCAAGACTGAGACTGTTGGTTAAACTAAACAAGTGATGGACATCATCTGTTTTTTTTCTGACTGAATGATTGATGTGATGTAATGTGATTGATCACAAAAAAGCAGCCTTAAATTTATTGAAATAATATTGCTGGTAACTTTTTGGTTAAATCATACAGTTATATCACAGAAATTCCCCAAACATATTGTCGGATTCGCTACTTTTACCATTTAAAAAAAAAAAAATATAGCAGTATATACAGTACCAGTCAAAAGTATACAGTAGCTGTAATTTTCATCTCAAAAATGATGTGTGAGTATGAGTATAATAATAATAATAATAATAATAATAATAATAATAATAATAATAATAATAATAATAATGATAATCCCATGTGCCCGGGGCCACATTTATATTGTCAATTTTTGTAGTCTTTTGAACGCCTCATGCAGAAGTTAATAAATTTAGAAGAACATTTTTAGACAAAAAGAAGAATATGGCCTCTGTTTACTTAAACTACACTTCCGTTTTATGCGTGTCAGCCGTTTACATCTAACATAACACTGTTTAACACGTTTTCTCTGGCAGGAGCCGTGGCCTCCATGTTCTGGGTCGATGCAGAGCTCGGCAGCGACGTCTATCTGGATGGTAAGATGTTTGGAATCATTTGTAATGACAGTGAAGATGTTGTTAATATCATTTCTCAGACATCACCGGTGTGACTGGTATTACTTAAGAGGAGAAATGCATTAAGATGCTGCCATTTCAAGACATTACACTGATTGATGGAGGTTGTATAATTAAAGGTCACATTTTTAAACTTTAAAAAGCTCTTTCACCATGAAACTGATTAACTTGAAAGGAAAATGTTAAATGTAGAAAGGAAAGAAATAGAATTTAAGGTTAAAATTTTACTCAAACGTTATTACTCAGATGTATAATTTTGAAGCTGTAACAGCTCCAACTGCACTCTAGTTTTGTTGAGATGTATTTTCTGACTTGTCTAAATGGTACCTGCCTTGTTTGTGGGGATGACATATTTTGTCTTGTTTGTGTATCTGTTTCATTGGTGTGTGTGTGTGTGTTCTCACTCCTCACACTAAATGCTCAGCTGTCCGCTCTGTTGTGACAGGCCAGTAGACCAAAAGTGTACTTCAAATAAGTCAGAGAAAGTGGCTGAGACAAACAGGCAAAACTAAACACCAAAAGGCAACAGCAGTCGGTAGAAGAATGTGCACAAGTTGTGGTACTTCCTTTGATTCAGCAACGTTTTGTTTATCCTAGGCATTGTCACCGTCATCGATGCCAAATATGGACTGCAGGTATGTGATATAAGGAAACTTTGAAGTGTTTTTTTCAGTTTTGAAATACTGTATCATGTTTTCTGCTCAAACGTTAAGTCGAAATGAATTAGTCAATTAACAATTTTGATAGTTGATTGGTTGTTTAAGTCATTTATCAAGCAAAAATGCTCAACATTTACTGGTTCCAGCATCTCAAATATGAGAATTTCTCTGTCCGTTTGCTTTTAAATTGAAAATCATTTAATTTTGGGCTGTTGGTCAGACAAAACGAGTTGTTTGAAGTTGTTGCTTTGGACTGTGGGGCATTGTGAAGGGCATTTTTCAGATTAATTGATGAGTTAAAAACATAATCAAAAATTATTCAGTACTGAAAACAGTCATCAGTTGCAGACTTAATCATGTTTGTTGCCAAATTTCAAATACTTCACAAAGCATCATCAGTATTTGCTACTGAGCAACACCTAAATAAATAGTGTTCATTGTGACTTTAAAGTCAGAATAAGCTGTTAAACTTGTGAGATTGTTCGTAACTCCCCAGCGCATAGCAACACACACACACACACACACACACATACACACACACATCCTGCCCTCCCTATGGTATTTAAAAGGAACAGGACAAGTGACACCCAGATAATGGGCTCTAATTTGAAGGTGTCATGCTCAGCGAGGTGACACATTTGGTGGCCGAGGTGCTCCTCCGTCCCCGTGGCACAGAGAGACATGATGAAGGAAATCATGACAGAAAGAAGGAGAGGATAACTCATAGTGAAGGAGTAATTGATATCAGAGATGTGACCATCGTAATAGGACTGTCACATCCATTCACCTGCCTCTCCCCTCATGTGTCCATTGAAATATCTATCCGAGGGGTTTCAACTTAACTTGAGCCTTTGGCCTCAGGCGCACTGAGAGGCCTTTGTCTCCTGGTACAGATGTTGTAGAATAAAAGCAGCGATCGGTCTTTTTAATACATTTTTGTCATTTATTCCCTCAGAGGTAAGAGTGACCGATTAATGTCAGATTGACACTTGGGGTCAGGATCCAGATTAACACCTCCTGCTCTGTCTGTTATCACATATTAAACTGTTTTGGAAAACGCATCCCTGGTGCAACCACAGGGACACAAACAAAATGAAAAGTGATCTCCTGTGGTTTCATGTGTTTGAGAGAAGAAGATCAAATATAGGCCTTTCTTTTTTATCAATTTATCTGTCACATTTTGTGTCGGCTGTTGCAAATGTTGAGCATTTTACCATTTATATATATTTTCAAGAACGTGTCAAAAGAAAGAAGTCTTCAGGATCAGCATTAGCAGCTTTTTTTGTCCATTTTGTGATCACACGTGTAAATTGTGCCACAATCTCTCCCTTTCATAGCAACTAACAGAGGAAAAAGCAGAAGGACTACTCAACGAGGCAGCCAGGTATGCTCATTTTTACGACTAAATAAGCCGCTCGGTATCCACCACACCAGGTCTCATAACTTGCTGTTGACCACACTCTTGCCACCCGCCTGTCTGCCTCCCTGGGCGTCTCTCTGTTTGTCTCCTCCAGCAGCTGCGTGGTGTTGTTGTTGACCAAATACACTGATGAATAAAGACCAGTTGCATGACCCTTTGCATTCTTCTTCTTTGTTTGTGTTTTCACCTCTAAACTAAACAGTGCTCAGCTCCCATTTGAGTTTGACACTGTCCACTGCCACCCATGAACACACCCATACATACAGTTGGGGAAATTAGAGTTTTTAGTGATTCATTTTTTGGGGTTCTGGGTGTAGATTTTCTCTGTTGTTGGTGTTTTGCAAATTTTGAAGAGCATGTTCACACTAGCTGGAGAAACACAGTGTTGTATTTCTGTCTTTTTTTTAGGCAGATCGCCCTCGCTGACATGACCATTATCAACAAGACGGATCTGGTGAATGAAAAGGAACTTGCACAAGTCAGAGATGCTGTCAGGTCGGCCTCACATACTTTACACTTCTTATCATCTATTTTATTTATACTCTTGTTATTGAGCTACATATGTAAGTTTTGGGCATTACATGTAGCCTGTTCATAAGGTCACAAAGAACAGAGATATAGGGGGATATGGTAGTACGAGTGAGGTCTAATTTAATATTAACATTTTTTCCTCTCACTTCAGGTCTATAAATGGTCTTGTCAAGATTTTAGAAACCCAGAGATCAAGGTAAGTTATTTTTTCCGGAGCACAGTGGGATCATTTTTGTGTGATAAAATTATGTAGCTTTTCAGTTCGGTGGCCAGTTTACCCGCTTTGTTTAGTGTAACAGATGAACTCCACGTGCTGTTCCTGCTCAGATCTTTGTAACAAAGATGAAGCAGTTTAGGCGTGACATTGCACAAGTAAAACCCCCAATTCACCCACACACACGTATACATACACAAACGGCTGCACCCTGAGTAAACACCAAACCTTCAGTGGTGTCCAGTTACCCACAAGTCTTTGCTCTCTGACCCTGGGTCGTCCAGCCGACAGGGCTGTATATGTGTGAATGTGCGTGCGTGCAGATGTGCGTGCAGATATGCGTGCATATGCTCCCTCTGTGTTAGTATGTTATTGGACCCAGGTAGCATCTGACTAACACAAGCAGTGTGTATCAAAGGTTTAGGTGTGTCTCGGCTCTGCTTTGCCCCCCTGGCAGAGTTCAAGCCAGGGTGAGATGAAAGACACCGTGCAGAGAGGGGTTAATCAGAAAAACATTCTCACAGCCAGTCAGAACCCATTCCTCTCGGTCACAGTTAATCTTACTTATACGCAACTTGAAGCAAAAGCTGAAATGTCTTGCTTACTTTTTACCCTCTATGTTGTTGTTTGATGTGAAAATGAAAGTGGAACAAAAGTAAAATAATCAGTGATCTTCTTCCACAGGGTGGATCTCTCTAAAGTTCTGGATCTACATTCTTTTGACAGTAAAGACGGAGTCAAGTGAGTTGATTTTATACCATATAGGTTTCATATACACAAAATGTATTAATTCAGAAAAAAACACTATATAATTGTTGAGAAAGTTGAGTTAAAAAAAAAACTGAACGATATATCAATTTTTTTATGAGGCTCCCTTAAATTTCGTTATTAAAGAATTATGACCAAGATATGTAAAAGTGGGACATTTTGCAGTTGAAAAGTAAACCTGTCAGTGTCTCTGGTGGGCATACATACATACAGTATGTAATGCAACACTGTTTCTAAATTACTGTGCACATATCTTTGGCATTTCTTTTCAAAGGCAAAGACTGTATAGTCCCTTTTCTTCTTATGGAAAAGAGGGAAAATAAAAAAGCTTAAGTAGTTTGTTACTTCAGATGGTTATTATTCAATGTTTTACTGACACAGACTGCAAATACTGATGCAGAAATGTAAAAATGATTCTGACAAAATCCAAGATGTAGCACTGCTCAGTCCATCATAACACTGTTTAAAGACAGACACGTAGTACAGCTGACAGATATATTTTCTGCAACAATTTTGCACAAATATATTGACCCAAAAATTGATTTTAAAGCAGTAGTTTAACATTTTGGAAAATGCACTTATTTGCTTTCTTGCTGAGAGTTAGATGAGAAGACTGATACCACTCTCATGCGATAATACTAAATATATAGCTGGAGCCAGCAGCTGGTTAGCTTAACTTAGCATAAAGACTACAAAACAGGGGGAAAGAGCTAGCCTGGCTCTTTCCAAAGGTAACAAAATCTGCCTACCAGCACTTCTAAAGCTCACAAATTAACATGTTATATCTTGGTTTTTAAATCTGCATAAAAGTGTAAAAAAACAACAACAGTTTACTGTTTTACTGGGGGTTATGGCAACAAACAGGAAGTCACTGGAATCATCTCATCAAGCTCTTGGCAAGAAAGTGAATAAGTGTATTTCCCAAAATGACAAACTATTACTTTGCAGTTTTATTTAAAAAGTTTTGAAAATTAATATTTGATTTTACTTAATTTAGTTAAGGTACAAAATGCAACATGATTATGTGTATGTAATTGTCAAATTTTACAATAGAGCATGACACCGATGTGTCCAGCAGCAATATTGGCCGTGCTGATGTGAAGAATCTATAATCTTCTATTTTACATCTTGCAGTGAAAGATCAAGAACTTCCTCTGACTGCAGAGATCTTTCTGCATCGATGGCCTTTGTTTCTACTCTGTCTGAACTGTGTACCCAACAGTCTTTGATACTGTTGCTCACCATGTTTCTCTCTAATTAACAGACTCTTTTATTGAGCGTCCCCCTGTTACACCCCAGGGTGGTCATCATATTGTATCCCCTGTAGAATGTCATTCTCATGAATAGAGTCAGTGTTCATCCCTTCATGTGAATGAAACGGGCCGCAGTGTTAAAGCTCTCTTACATGCCCTCAGTCAGTGTCTCTGAGGCCAGCTGCAGAGGATTAGAGCTGTGTGTGTCCACTGGCTCCCAAGGAGTCTCCCTTGTCCCAACAGATAGCTCCTTTCCCCTTGCCTTTGAGAGTCGGGGCCCCTCCTCCTCTAGATCCCAAGCTGGCTGTTTGAAGCGGCCCCCCGCCGCTCCGCCTGTGTGGTACTAACTAACAGCACACAGGGCTCAAGCTGCTGGACACAACATTTAGCCTCCTTGTGAGGTCAGGGAGAAGGGGGAAGGACAAGGAGGTCTGATGGAGAGAACAAGGGCTGTAGTTTGTTTGGGGGTGGTGGTGGGTGTTTTGTAGGATTTAATTGCCATTTCTAAAGTTTTCACAGGTCTATTCAGGGTTGCGTCATTAAACACTGATACAGCATACAGTGGATTATACTGTAAGGCAAAACACACTGTCCGCTCTCCTTCTGCTGAAAAAAGAAAAGACATGGAGAAAAGTAGTGAAAAAGCTGAAGTTGTCTTATAATTTTATTTAACCAGGAAAGCCTCATTTAGACTAGAAATCTCCCTTTCAAGTGTGCCCTGGTCAGGATGGGCAGTAATAACAATAAGTTACAGGCAAACAACATACAACAGATAACACAGAATGGCAGCTCAAAAAGTTGTTCCTAACCTTTTTGGCTTTTAGCCCTTAGAAACAAAGCAATAACTACTTGAAAATCCTCATAACTGGTTGCGTGTATCTACTGGTTGTGAGCAGTTCAATCAAAAGACTTTTTTTTTTCTTGTTTTATAAACCCGAAGAAGTGTAATTATCCAGAAATTCACAAGAAAGAAGGCATACGTCAGAGGAACATCTGGAAAAAAAATGGCACAAGATTGTGTAGCAGAAATGACACACTAAGTTCCTAAAATATACCTAAACATCAGCAGCCAGAAGACAGAACATACAGTTTCTTCAATGATTTTAAATCACAAAATTATGTCATTATTATATTAACCCCTTTGCTGTCACAGGCTGTTAATGCAGCTCCAGAAATGAAAAATGTCATCCACAAAATCCCAAAATGTAGCACTGATCAGTCTGTTATGACACAGTGTGCAAAATAAACATGCAGTACAGCTGACAGATACATTTATCAAAATATCTCAAATTTTGAATGTAAAGTTTTATTTAAATGTTTCTCAAATAGAATTCGATATGACTGGTTGTTAGCTTTTCTTTTCAGCCTTTCCAAGTGGAAATGTGTCTCTTTTGTGGAATAAAACAGAAAAATTATGTCATGTCATGTGAAAAAAAAAAAATCATTTTTCTCCTCTGAAAGTCTAACAGAGAAGCTCCAGCTTGTGAAGCCTGCAAGACCACATCTGGACAAGGTATTGTTTGTATCTATTATTAATTTTTATTCACTGAACTCCCTATACTTATTGTCCATGCACTTCTTAAAGTTGTCCTTGTTTTGTTTGCTAATTTATTTCAACACATCATTTCCTACAGGATAAGGGGGACGCATTCTCCTGAGGCTAAAGTTGTGCTTTGCATTCCCCCAGGCTCTGACACTGTAGTGAAAACTCCCTCCCTGCCTTGGTTTTTGTGTTGAGATCTACTCGAGGCTTTTGATGTTTTCTTGTTACACTACAAATAGACCCAGTTTGGGTCATACACAGCGTAGACATTGACACACTATATAATCCTCAGTAGACTGGGCACACAGTGTTGGCTAGACTGACAAGAGTCTTGGCTTGGTGTTATGACTTTTACAGTTGTTTAAATTGAATCCAGATGTCATAAAATGTAATGTATAAACCACATTTCACCCATTTAATTTGCTGTTGAATGACAGATATGAATGGGAAACTTCTAGTGTACCATGTTAAAAGAAGATATACAGTGTATCCCCGTTATCTAAACATCAGATATATCAGATAGTAAAAAATATTTATCCCAAGATTATGTCTGGAATAATGTCTCTGGGTGTTTTCATTAGGCACTGGACCAATGACTGCTCACAGCAATTAGGCCACATATTGTTTTCAGTTGTGCTTTATACCCGCAAACTTTTATCACAGGATGAGCAGAGATGAGGGTTGTTTGTGTGTGTAAATAACAGCATTGTTGTCTGTTTTCTCCAGGTTCCCTTTCCCGCATGAAGCTCAACCATCCCTCAGACCCTCCCCTCCCCCTTTCTCCCCCCCTCCTCTTCCCCATGTTGCTCTTTTCATGTAAATGAGAATGCTGTTTTTCTGTTGTTATACCAAATGACAAGGAAGTGTGTAACCTTAACACTTCAACACAAAACCCCCAAATATCTGCAAAGTGCCCTTTTAATGCTGTAAGGAAGTATTGGAGAGGAGGGAGCGTGTGAGAAAAAAAAAGAGTGCGAGAGGGGGATGTAGGCAGATAAAGAGGGGTGCCGTCGCTGGGTTTCAGGTGCCGAGTGGAGTTGTGGTTTTTGACACGGTCATTGACAAAGTCATCAGCTGGGGTGTAAAAACACTTCTTTTGTTTAACGTTCATAATGACTTTGCTGGTTTCAGTAAACTAAAAAATATGTTAAAATGCATTTAAATACAGGCCTGTATTTATAAGTGAACATGTAAAATCTCAAAACACAACATTTTATGTATTTTCTTTAAATTTTATTTCACAAAGCGTCATTTACCTGTATTTCAGTGAGTGGAAAATGATGGAAAGCACTTAAATTCTGAGCCAAAATGTCAAGAAAAGTAATTCCAAAGCCACAAAATGTCAAATTTTGTGTATATACTGACGATATTTCAATATTTCATCTGTCGTTCTCAGAGTATTTTAACGGTGACGTTTGAAGTATCTGGTGATCTTTCTGAGGACGCCTTAGATATCTTCATCCAGGTACACACTCATTCAGATCCTCTATTTTGTTTTCCTGCTGCCATTACTAATAAGCTCTAACACAATACAGTCCTTTGAAAAGTAAATACCCATTTTCCACTGTTTTAGGATCTCCTATGGGAGAAGATGTTCAAAAACAAAGAAGGGCAACCCATGACTGTCATCCGGTTAAAGGTACAGTAAAGCACAATAGTCACCCCAGTGGCAGCAGTGATCAATAACCGCTGCTTTATTATCTGCATTAATCAGTTCCAAACACTTCATTCAGATTTGGTTAATATGTTACTCGTGACTTGTGACTTATGTGTTTTTGTGTGTTTTCAGGGCATAGTATCATTTGCAGGTAATGCCCACCAAGTGATGCTGCAGGGGGTCCACGAGCTGTACGAGCTGAATGACACTCCACAGCTTTGGGAGGAGAACTCACGGATCAACCGACTGGTCTTTATAGGTAAGGAAACACACACTTCTTTCATTTATGTATCTTTACACAATGCGTCTTTAACACTGAGGGCAGCCAATTCATTGAATTGCAATAAAATGGTCAAACTGGCTCTTATCGAAACACTTTTTTAAAAAGTTGTAGTAGTAATAGAGGTAGTTAAAAATATTAACGGACAGCTTCACTGTTTAGTAGTTTTCTGATTCTAGTATAAATTTCCATAACACATAAGGCTTTATTTTGTACATCCATAATTTCAAAGAACAATTACCTGGGAAGAACAATGCAATGTGGTAAAAATTGTTTGGAAAATGGAGCAGAAAGTCAGCTGAAAAGGCAACAATGCAAAATTTGTCAACACGCAAACATACAATTAAACAAAAATAGTTTTCTTTCAAGCAAGATTCTCTGGAAATCAAAAACTATGTCTCTATTCTCTCTATAATTAGTAAATGTTGTTCTTTCCAGAGAATGTTTTAGGAAATTGCTACAAAATTACAATTTCACAATTTCCCAGTTTTGCACTGTGTTGAAATGTAGAATTTTTTTCCCCCTTTGCATTCGACTGCCTTGTGCTAGACCTGACTTTGTGTGTGTTCATGTATGCTGTGTCAGTGTTGCTGCCTGTAAAGTGAATTTTCACTCTGCTCTGTCTCACAGGTAGGAACCTGGACAAGGACATTCTGCAGGAACATTTCATCTCAAATGTGGTGCAAGTAGCAAAGAGAAATTAGTCGGAAGCTTTTCTCTCGTCTGCGAAAACTAAAACTGTTGATTCTGGAGAAAATTTTGGGGCTTTGGCCATCCATAAATCTGGGACTGTGATTCAGCCGTTCACTCCAGTTCCTTTCCTATAAAGGGAAGAGATACATCAGAGAATGGCTAAGATTACTGTTGTCTTAAATTGTGATAACCTATCACAGCTTATTTTAAAAGTATATCAAAGTCATAGTCAGAGTGTTTATGTTGCTCTAGTGCCTGAGCTAATTGCTGTGTATTGTGTTTCTCAACATGACCTCTAAGATGCTAAAAAAAAATCTATAAATTTAATCAGTGCATTGTATCTTTTATAAAGATGGCTTTTATAAAATCTGCCATTTGTAAAGGTCGGAGCCCCACCTAGTTTTGGAAGGTGCAGAGTGATGCACAAATCAAGCAGCGGTTGAAGACTGTATTTTGCAAAATGAAATGGCCTCGCTTATGATTCTAGCTTCGAACATGCTTCATTTTTAAGTTATTAGAAATAAAGTTTTACTGAACATGTTTCTGTGTTCCCATGTTTTGCTACACACCTAAACAAAATAATATGTTTTAAATCATTAGCAAACTCGGCCAGTATCAGCTGACAACAGCAGTCTATTAACATAACAACAGAGACAAAGTGCCTTTGTGTTAAACTAAACAAAGTGGAAAAAATGCATTAAAATCTTAGTTTTTGTTGTTATGAAACACAAAGAGTTTCCACGTTTGAATCCAGATTGAAAACTATTTTTACTTGTTTTCAGTGGAAGTGTATTTAATGATTTTCTTAATATTTGTATTTTTTTTTATCATCTACCACCCTGTCAATAGTGTCCTCCGTTTCATAATATTCAATGGTGATAACGTTCATCCGACAAGAGAGTCAGCACAGGAAAATAGCAGTGGATCCGTTTCACTTAGAACTACATGTTAAACATTTGGGGCGTTACAGCTTCAACTTAAGTTTGTGTATGCTATACTCTCTATTTCCTGGTATGTGTTACTTTAGTTTTTATTGGTACAGTCATGTGAGAGCCATTACACACACACACACACGCACCCTCAGAGCACAGTAGGCCCAGTCAGGTGAGGAAATAGGTGGAGTTTTCCCAGCTTGGTCATTTGCAATGGAGATGGCTACCAGCACAGTTTTAGCACATATCCGCTGTTGGACCGGTTTGCTTTGAGGATGGCTCTGCTTATTCATCCCGGTCGTAAAGCCGAGCTGAGTCCTGTAGCCCAGAGCGCACAGTGTAGCTGAGCCGTTTCCTACTCGATTCTGATGCTGATGGCCTCGTTAAGGCGACCATTGCCTCTTTTCTCTGCTGTCTGCGGGAAGCCCTACCATGGCCATTTTCATGGTCACAGCACCCGCGGGCATCCAGAGGTGGCAAACTAAACGAACCCGCAGGGGTCCAAAGGAGGAAACACTTGGTTTCTTATCACGGGTTAGGCGTGGTGTTATAATTCCCAAGAACATCCAACCTCCGACTGTGCTTCTGCACATTTGAAATATCAGATTATTAAAGTATCAAGAGTTAATTTAAACTTCAGATGAATTTGTCTTGATGGCCTATTTTCAGAACAGATGATGCTTAAATCTAAAAGGCTGCACAGACCACTTAGTGGTTGTTCACAGTGTTTGCTGCAAGAAGGCAAAAAGTGATGAGACAAAATAACACGAAATGATTTTGGGAATGTGTAGAGCTCACACTGGTGAAGAAGTGTCTAAAAACAAAGATTTGTGAGCTTTTAAGTAGTTATTCTGCAGTGTTTTTATGTCTCTCATTTTGGAGATTTCGTTTTATATGACGCAATTTTGTAAATTGTTGTCTTTCATTGTAGCCGTTTTGAAATTGAAATGAAGTGCATAAAAAGTGTGCCATACTGGCTAAAATGGAATAAATTGCCGTCTGTGGATTGGCTTTTGCATGAGTTGCCCGTGCGCATTTTGACTCCCCAAGCCCCCACCTGTGTGCTCGCATTGTCTGGCTCCCCGCGGTGAGGGGCCACTCTGATAGGTTCAGAGGGTTAATGGGACTGGCCTGCAGGGTAGCAGTCTCCCAACATATAAGGCATCAGCTCTCACTACTACGGCAAACAGCCAGTACACGAGGCTTGAGAAGAACCGGTCACTTGATGCGCTTTTACGCATGAATTGGGAGGCCTTTTGGTTTTTACGCACGGCAAACTATCAATTGCTCTTTGGCACAGTTGAGTTTTTACATTCCGCGTTTGGTCATGACTCTCTCCAGTGAATTTGAAGCTTCACAACACGCCGCCTTGCCTTTAGAGGAGGATGAGATTGATATCGTGGGCGAGGATGAGTCTACCAGGGGGTATCGAAATGAGTGCTCCACGGACCCGGGCTCCTCAGCAGAATCTGGTGCTGAATTTGACTCTTCAGAGCCTGACTCCTCGGGGGAAAGCGAGAACAGCTTCTGTGCGGACGCACCGCCATCCAGGAAAGCCCAGAGCAGCTCGGTAAAGCCTCCCTACTCCTACATTGCCCTCATCACCATGGCCATCCTACAGAGCCCGCTGAAGAAGCTGACGTTGAGTGGCATCTGTGATTTCATCAGCAACAAGTTTCCCTACTACAGAGACAAGTTCCCCGCTTGGCAGAACTCCATCAGGCACAATCTCTCCCTCAATGACTGTTTCATCAAGATCCCGAGGGAGCCTGGGAACCCGGGCAAAGGTAACTACTGGTCTCTGGACCCCGCCTCAGAGGACATGTTCGACAACGGCAGTTTTCTTCGACGCAGGAAGCGCTTCAAGAGAAACCAGCCCGAGTTTGGAAAAGACGGACTTATGTTCTATTCCAACTTGAACTGCTACCGGCCGTATGGGCAACCATACTCCGTGCGGGGTCAGGTAAGCCCTCCTCCCGTTGCTCCTATCCGGTACATGCCCCTGCAGGACGGGATCATGATGCCCCCCTCTTCCTATCACCTTCTGCCACAAACTCTGAACAGCCACGGGAAGAGCAGTGGGCCCAAAGACTTCAGAGCGCAGCTTTGCGCAACAGAACCAACTGAGCCAAAGCCTGGCCCGCAGGCAAAGTGCTCCTTCAGCATCGAGAGCATCATGAGCAAACCATCACCCATCAGTCCACAGAATCCAAATCTCCAGCAGAGCCCACACAGCGCTCTTGGGTACGCTCATCTCTTGTCGGGTCCTGCTGCCTGTTTGGTGCCGACGCTCCTGCAGACTCCTAGGACTCCATTCTGCCCTCCTGCCATGCTGCGTACTGCTCCTTTAATAAATGAGCATCTCAGACTGTCATACCCTCGCTGCTGAAGCCTCTGGCTGTATAAGAAACATTACAGTGTCTATATGTGTGACGCTATGCGAAGACACGTTTAGCCCATTTCTTAAAGAAATTTCTTAACTGCATGATATTTATGTGCGTTGACAGTCAAAATTATGTCTTAAACGGAAATGTAAATAAGATTGAGTGGTAATATATTTGTGGAAGTCGATGCAGTGAAAACTCGATGATGAATGTGTTTTGTTATTAATTTTGTTATTAATTAATGTGTAAAAAATAAATGTATAAAAACTACTGCTGCTGCTTACTGTTCTAAGTCCTTTAATTGACTCTTTAATGCAATAATTTGCAATTTGCTCATGATTTGGGTGATCAGGGTGCAGTGGTGTTACAAAAGAAGACATGTCAATGGAATTAGAAAAAAAAAAAACAACAACAACAACAAAAAAACACCTGAAATCAATAGTTGTACATACTGTATAATCTGAAATGTTATTTCTTGAATGGGTGAAGCTGCACACTGATACTGTAGCCAAAAAAGTTGAAAATTCCACCAAATTAACATTTGCAATTATCCATTAACCTGCATCCTTTAAATCAGCATCATTCACTTGTTAATGATGTTGAGAGGCTGTTGAAAAGTCACGTCAACAGAACAGCTGTTTACAATCTTTTTGGCTGATGTGAAGATTTTTTGAGGTAAAACCTCAAAGTTGCCAAACAGAAAATTGATATAGATGCTGCTAGTTCTAAAGGTAGCTATGGGTGCAGAAGCTCCGCTGGAACTTGCTGATATAGAAACAAGACTATAATCGTTCACATAACAGGAACATAAAACCTCCCTGACCATATTTCTCAAAATGAAAAGTCTATACATTTACACACCAAAATATACTTTACAAAAACTGAAATTAAAGAAAACAAAAAATACTTTTAATTATTAGTTTAGTTATTATTTAGGCTGTATTTCTGGGTTAACACAGTATAAAACGCTCTATAATGCATCATTTTTTTCTTCCTGCCTCAAGGTGTCACTATTTACCAAATTTTGGAGCAGGCTTGATGTAAACTGAGCAGACTTGGAGTGACCAGTCCACCCCGAGTAAAGTAAAGGGATTGCAAGGTCACAGATTAGATATAAAAGTAGGATATTTTAAAACTAAAAAGGGACCGAGATATGGAATTGTTAACAATAAATATACATAAACTAATACATAAATAAACTTGACCCAAATGAAAAGGAAAAACTTTCACATTGGTAGCGTGAGGTTTTGCTCTGTATTCAGCCCTATATAAACTCCCATAAATCGACGCATACGGCTTCATACCGGGCAGTGTATACAGCACAGACACAGGCAGTGTCCGGTTGCAGGCCGGGCCCAATACAATTCCCCTCTGCCATCAGTCAGAGGTCTATTTTTGACCAGGGGCTCAGCTGATTGTGGGCCTTGAAGATTCTGGCCCTCCCTACTGTTTTTTTTTCTCTTGTTGTCAGTTGTTCAGGCTTATTAGGAAAAGAGGGAGTTGTCAAACTGCAGGGGACGGTTTTGCTGAATGTTCAGCTCAGTTCAGAGGGATGAAGCTCTCTTGGCTATAGCATAATTTACCGAGGTGAGAACATTTTTGACTGGGTGTTTCCTTTCATTGCAGCCAATTCATCCCTGTGTGGGACAGCTGTCACTGCTCTCCTCCTCCTCCTCCTCCGCCTCTTAATTTACTTTCTTGGCTGACAAGCTCTGTCTTTTGGGCTGTTGGTTCACCACATCACTTATACATTCACTCTGTGGTCGGACGCCACCAGTTGCCAACTCCAGAAGTAACTTCAGCTTCTTCTGATCGGCGTCCTCCCGTTGGGATCCGACGAGGAGGATGGAGACGAGCCCCATCCCGGTGGTGACGGTCCAAACCGCCCCCTTCGACGATCAGCGGCCCGGTACCAACGGGCTGCGGAGGAAGACGGCGGTGTTCGAGGGGAAGAAGAATTACCTGCAGAACTACATCCAGAGCGTGTTGTCCTCCATCGACCTGCGGGACCGACAGGGCTGCACCATGGTGGTGGGCAGCGACGGCCGCTACTTCAGCAGAGCTGCCATCGAGGTGATAGTGCAAATGGCAGCTGCCAACGGGGTAAGCAGAGAGGGTGCGACCACCAGCCACACGTACTGCCATGTATGTGCTCTGTAGGCTACTATCAACATGTTGTACAAACTTTCTGTAAGTTATTATCCAAGCAAATTCAGCCATATTTGGATATAATGTATCTCTAGTAGGTTGTTACAAGTAACCACTAAAAACTGACTGATAGAAAAGTAGCAGTTCAGGCAGGTAAGTCTAAATTTGATCTTAGCTGCTTGTCATTTCAATGGAGAGCAAAGATTGAGTTAACTTGCCAAGAATAGTGGCGGTTTTAGCTTCATAATCATGGGATTCAGCATGTTCATATGCAGAAGTCACCAATTACTGCATCTTTCTTAGGATGCAGTAATTTGGTGATTTAACTATAATTTAGGCCTTCTAAGTGGTTCTCAAAGTGGGGTCCAGGGATCCTCAGGGGTTCTTGAGGGGGGTTCCAGCAGGTCCCCAGCAAAAAGGGGAATCATTTATTTTCTCTATCATTCCATCCATAAGTAACACAATGACAGAGTGTATGACTACTTTGGCCACAGGTTTCATACATTTGATGTGATAAAACATCTAAAAGCAAAAGTCTTATCAGATGGGGGACCCTGGAACAAAATCTTATCAAATGGGGGTCCGTGGTCTAATTTGTGTCAGTTTAGGGGTCCTTGATGTGAAAAAGTTTGAGGACCACTGCTCTAAGAATCATTTTCAATATCGAGTAATCTGCCAATTATTTTCTCAATTAATTGTCTGGTCAATAAAATGTCAGCCAGCCAGTGAATTTGACAATTAACCGATTATTAAAATAGTTGCAGATTATTTTCTGTCGATTAATCGACTAATTATGTCATAGCTACAGTAATTAATCAATCTGACCTATGTATTGTGAGCAGATATTCAACCACCACCAACATATTAACAGAAGTTTGGACCCAATGTTTTTTTTGTCTGGCAAAATATTAAATCAGATCTCAGATGGGGTAAAAGTAATAATTTGTGGTATTAAGACACTTGTTACCACTCCAACATGTGTCTGAACCCCAAGTGTCAGCAGCGGATAAATGAAAACGGGAAGACTAGAGTGAGCGACAGAACAGGAAAATCCCCACAGCTCATTTAAAACGCTTGCTCTGAGATCTGTGTGATTGGTTTGGACGGGTTCCAAAGGAAAATCTGAAGGGAATATAATTTGTTTTTGAGATCGGTTCGTTTTTCTGCTGGCCCAGCCAAATGTCTCTTGATGTCGGCCTTATCAGCACTTCCATCCATCCTGCTCTATTTTCCTGCCTACGTTTGTTCCCCCCACCTCTTGCTGTTCTGCCTCTCCTGGGCAAAACTGCACACTTTGGGGATCCCCTGTCATATGGCATTGATCCAAAAGTCAGGATAGTTGTAGCTCTTGCAACAGAAGATAAACAGTGCAAGCATGCTTTACACTTAGTATTCATACATAATTAAACCCATATTGTGTATCCATAATTATAATTATAATCGTATGTAATTAAACACAGTAGTATACAGATTACAAGCATTTCTTACACTTACAGTCACACCTTTCTCTTACTTTCTCTGTCTGTCCTTTCTGAACACATGCAGCTTGTCGGATGTTAGGAGGATACACTGACGTCAGGAGAATAAATTCCTCTCCAGTGAGGACACTTTTATTTAGAATAGCTGATATGCAGGGGAATTATGGGATGCTGATGGTATTACCACTTTATACTGTAAGTGGCATACAATTACTGTATAAATAGAGAGAGCAGCTCTGTTATTTAGGCACACTCTTGGGGCCGATCATTTGCTTTTTAAAGTGGGCCGTCAATTAGTCACCTGTAGAATGACAAGTATTTTGGGCCAGTGTTGCTTTCAGTCCCATTTAGACCAATGAGCTCCTGAACTTATGAATAAGGTTGAGGCAAAGCCAGTTTTTTTTATTTTTTATTTAGTGTCCCATCCAGAGAGAGAAACTGTCTGACACTATATTTATGGTTATCTAAGCACTTTTGCCTGATTTTATATCTACTCAGCATTTGGGAAGCATGCATGCCAGCTACAAAAATAGTAGATCTCTAAACTTACAACTCATGAGACAACTTTAGCTCAGCAGAAAACATTATTACTGGAGGCTACATCCTTGAATTATATCCAGCTAACATTGCTCCTCAACTAATATCTGTGGTGTGCAGATTGGTCGTCTGGTAATCGGCCACAATGGCCTCCTGTCCACCCCGGCTGTTTCCTGCATCATCAGGAAGATCAAGGCCATTGGTGGAATCATCCTCACAGCTAGTCACAACCCCGGAGGCCCTGGTGGAGACTTTGGAATCAAGTTCAATGTGGCAAATGGAGGTGAGGAATGAGACAGGATGGAGTTCAGAGATATATTTTTGAATCTAAATCTGTAAATTATGACCAGTATTGGTTAAGTTTACAGATATGAATGTCCTGCATTGTATTACAGGCCCATCTCCAGACACAGTGATGGAGAGAATCTATCAGGTGAGCCGGACACTCGAGGAGTACGCCATCTGCCCTGACCTCCGCATTGACCTCTCCAGGCTGGGACGACATGATTTTGACCTGGAGAATAAGTTCAAACCTTTCAGAGGTACAATAGTCACTCATCCACTGTACACTACACGACTATAGATAATCGTGTGCTGGATCAGAATACAAATCGCCTGAATAGTGGCTCATACTTCCTAGAATAATTGACCATCAACGCATGTTCAGCACTAATTGCCTTTTTTCTGTGTTTCTAGTGGAGATTGTAGACTCAGTGGATGTGTATCTACAACTGCTGCGAAACATCTTTGACTTCAATGCCATAAAAAGTCTCCTCACAGGACCAAATCAGCTAAAGATTCATATAGATGCCATGAACGGAGGTTAGACAATTCATTATCCCATCACATAAACCCTGAGTTTTTGTTAATGTTACTGGAAATGACACCGTTCTCTTCTCTCCCCATGCTGTGTTTCAGTGATGGGCCCCTATGTACGAAGGATCCTGTGTGATGAGTTGGGGGCCCCTGCTAACTCTGCTGTCAACTGTGTGCCTCTGGAGGATTTTGGTGGTCGGCCTCCTGAGCCCAACCTGGTCTATGCCACCTCTCTGGTAGATGCCATGAAAGGAGGGGACTTTGGCTTTGGAGCTGCATTTGATGCAGATGGAGTAAGATATCATCATAAGTGATGTTTTTTTTATTGCATTTCTAACTTCTTTCTTCCACATGCTGACAATATTAGAATTATTATATTTGACATACCATAAATATATCAGATCAATAGTATCAGCATAGACAATTGCTATACATAAAAACACTGTTTAGTTAGCAATACCTATTGATGTAATAGTGTGCCATTGAACTCAAAGACTTCTTCAGCCTCAACTGACCCACTGATAGTTTAGTTCAGACTTAAAAGCACATCATTTTATAGTTAAGGGTTTCTTCATATTCATAGCATGTAGAAAACAAACATGCAAAAAGCTTCAGGCACTGTATCTACATGAATATGAAAGAAATTTAAAATTGAGTCAAGCTGTAATAGTAGTAGTAGCAGGAATGTAACATACTTTACTTGATGAAGATGATTTAAATACAAAATTTAATTCAAAATACTGACCTCATTTGCAGCTGCAGTAACACTAATCTTGGCAAAATGGTGCAGATCAGAAAATATTGTTAAATGTATAGTACCGATAAATTACAGGCCTTTCTCTCATCCAACTGTCTGAAATTTCCTGAAACTTTGAAAGCTTTACTACTGATTCTCTTGATTTACACCATGAAGTGACCTCTCTTTATACCATAGAATAATAGATTTGGTTGAAAGCCCATTAAAGTAGAATAGAAAGTACAATGTGGAGGCTGGCCGAGGTTGCCAATAATCATGGTTTTTATTTGTTCAAAAAATAAATTTACAATGATTTAATGATGGTTAATGTTCCACATAACATCTACATGATGTCTGTTATTTATATAATTTTTATGGAGTCGCAGTTCTTGACAATGCGGGAGGGCGGTCCTATATTAGGATAAGTATTTAAGCAAAACATTCATTCATTCATTTAACATAAATCTGTTAAATTTTTGATCACTGATAAAGAATGAGTCTGTGTAACTCTTCCATAGATACCAAAGAGAGCCTTGTTTATTTTTTGTTTGTTATTATTTGCTGGTTGATAACTGGTAGAAAGATGATGTATAAGACTGAATGATAATATATCCATGATGATCCAACAGGCAGCTCACTTTTTCCACTTAGTTGTCCAATATTCATTTCTACTGTACACACACACACACACACACACACACACACACACACACACACACACATACATACATACACACACCCTCTGCTAAGTAAATTAGCTTAGCATCAGGAGAATTATGTCATATCTGCTCTGTTTCTCCCACTAGGATCGGTATCTTCACAGTCATTAGCACCAGTGGTTGTAATCTTGCTGGGTGAATGTTTCTTTTTTGGGGTTGCTGTTACATAATACCGTAACCAATATCTTCCAAAGTCTCAACAGTAATTGTGATTGTTGGCAAAAAGAAGTTAGTTGCTCATTAGGTGTGGCTTATCCGGCACTTAACAACAGAACTGCACATACAACTTGACTGGATTTGATGGCAACCAGTGGCTAGAACTCCAGTTTGTACAATTGTAAGCTGAAAAGATTTACAGTCACAATGTCTTGAATCAATATAATATCAAATACAATTTATGTTATATTTATGCAGAACTTTTTTTTTGCTTCAGTTAAAGGCAGAGTGAGCAGGATTTTCCTAAAAAAAAAACAATGTATAGACTCGTCCAAAAATTATCCCTCTCAATCATCACATATGACCCAGTACCAGTGTGTGGTGGTGTGTGTATCTGCAGAGAACCCACCTTCTGCCTGTATTTTCTTATTTTGCTGTGTTTGGGACGTTTCTGGGCGTCAACCTTTGGGCAGTGGGTGTGTAGCCCCCAGCCAATGACAGCATTCAGGGTGTGAGGGTTATAAAAACGTAGCGACATAGCGCTGCAGTGTAGCGCTTCTGGTGTCATTTAGCTGGGGAGGAGGGGCCAACTTTGAACGTTGTGTTTATAAACCGCAACTGACAAATCCTACTCATTCTGCCTTTAATAACAAAATTCAATCAAATGCAGCATACAACTATTTTCAAATCTTTAAAATATGGTCACAAATATATAGTTTCATTAAGAAAAGTTTAAATAATTTCCTAAAACAGCAGGGCACTGTAGATTTTAGATACATTTACTCAAACAAGAATAAATAGTGTATTTATTGCGTAGTATTTTCAGCCACTGTTTACAGTATAACACATTTGGTGAGCTAGTGAGTATGTGTGACAGCTGGATGCTATATGTGGGATCCAGTCAAAATAAACTACTTTGCCCATATACATCACAATAATGGAGCATGACACCCAGTGCAGCGGTGTGGCTCATGGACACAGAGGAATATATCAGGAACTATATCAGGCTTTGAATACACAGATAATTCCTTGTTGGTTTTGGTCTTTTCATAGGACTTGTTGGCAGTAAGAAAACTATTACCAGTTATTATTACTAGTCATATCCTGTAGTGCCAATCAATCAAGTTTAGTTGGACTGTAGCTCTTTTTCTACATTATTAGACAAAATAACTAATAAGTAGTTACATGAGAAGACTCACAGTGCACTATATGACTTTGTGTTGTTGTTAGGACCGGTACATGATCCTCGGAGAAAACGGCTTCTTTGTGAACCCATCAGACTCAGTAGCCATCATGGCTGCCAACCTCTCCACCATCCCCTACTTCAGACAGATGGGTGTTAAGGGCTTTGCCAGGAGTGTTGCCACCAGCACCGCCCTCGACAGGTAGAACACACATTAACACACTTCTAAAAACACACACACGCACACACACACGCACACCACACTCACACACTCAGCAGATGTAAGGGGCTTTTCCTTCTCTTGTCACACCACTTCAAACTCTCAAATTCCTGCAGCAGCCCAATCTCTGGAGAGGGAGGACACTCTCAGATGAAGACTCACCCACTATGAATAAGACTGTGAGATCACATACACACAACCCCCACACACACATTTACTCACAGCCTATAAATATTATCTGTTATGTAAGAGCAGAGCAGAGCAGAGCAGAGGGTGCTGAATGAGAGGATGTGATCACAGCAAAAGTCATCCCCATTAACATTGTTCCAGTAGGAGGGAACCCAGCGCTGCACCCCTTCGAGGCTTCAACAGAATGCTGCTCATGGGAAACGTGTCATTTAATACAATGAGCAAACCAGAAAAGACCAACTATAATTAGTTCAGATGAATATGTGTATGTATGTTTTAACACGGTACTGTTTCAGATTTAGTTCATGCATTTTCAGTTTATTTCTGAAAAACAACTCCAGACTCCAAAAAAACAGTTCAAAATCGGTTTTGTAATGAATTAATGAATGCAAATATAAAACTCAATTCCTTCATTAGTTTCCTTAAAGTAGAGCTTGAGGTTTTCACCTGACAACTACAATGAGTTTACAAACACCTTTTTGAACTACAAGCAGTATTAATTGACTTTTATTATAGTCTCACTCTGACCCTTAAACATTTATAGGGGATATAACATGCTTTTTGTGATTTTCCGTCATTTATATATTCTTATAATGTTGGATGTCTATGTTACTGTAAACATAGCCAAAAACGTAAGTTGAACAAATGTAAAAATGCCACCTTCAAGTCAAAATCTAGGGCTTTAGCCTATTTTGAATGCTTTGTTTGCAAAGTTACCTCTACTTCCTCACTGAACTGATGTCAGATCATTCACGCATGCCGCTCGTTCTGTAGCCCTTGTTGATAAGGTTGTTGCTAAGGTTCAGGGCTTGCGTTGTCATCATGGTTCAACTACAAAAATGTTAACAGTGACTGCTTGTTTGGGATGGATCACAAACCAGGTACACCAGTATATGGCTGCTACCCACCTTCCCCTCCACACTCATGCTTTTTAATTCACAGGAACGTCACACTACTTTCTGTATTGATATTGAATATTGCTTGGTAAAATGCATACGTACATACATACGAGTTGACATATGAGTGCCTATGTGCATATATGCATGCTTGAAAGTGTGTGTTTGTACACCTACCTTTGGGAGGACTCGTTTGAGTTTTAGACCTTGTGATTGTGTGGGACAGACCATCAAAGACATGTTCAGCTTAGAAATGGGTTTAGTTCAGTTTAGGGTAAGGGTTGGGGTTAGGTATTTAGTGGTGATGGTTAAGGTTAGGCTAAGGGGCTGGGGAATGTATTATGTCACTGAGGGTCCTCACAAGTATAGAAGTACAAACGTGTGAGTGTGTGATGAGGCATGGCTGACATGGGGCCAATTTGAGCAAAAGTTTCAAGCAGCTCTTTCAGTTTGATTATTATGGTTTAACATCATGAGACACAGCCTTGAGCCTGCAACACAAGTGTGCAAGTAATGTGTGTGTGTGTGTGTGTGTGTGTGTAGGAGTCTTTACACTAAAAAATATGACCAAAATTTTGTGATGTAACATCACACTTCATATATCTCATACATCATCACTTTTCCCTAGTAACTGTGAAACCCAGAGAGATCAGGATTGGCAGTGAGGTCACTTCCTTAATGTCTGCCAGGGGTAACACATACATATGCACGCACACACACACACACACACACATACATGAGACTGAGACCTGAGCTACAAATGTCACATGTCCCACTACAGCCTCAGTACACACACACTCATTCACACTCACTGTAGATGAAATGGCCTTTTCATGAATTACTACTACACATATCCTCTCTTTTTCAACCAATTTGCCAGTAAATTGGTTGTGCAATCTGCTGAGAAGTAGAATTACCTTACAGCATGATGTCTTAAACTGCAGATAAAATCATGCTCTGGGCTTTCTGAAGAGAAGAGAAATAAATTGCATTATAGAAGATTTTCATTTCTTTCCCAGCATACTCTGAAGTATGTGGAGTTACGCAAGGCACACCTACCTCTCTTCTATGAACATTTAACTGATAATTACTGACATTGTACAAGGTCACTTTGTTCAACTCTTAAGCTTTATATCCGCCACTTAATTTCCTAATATAACAATGCTGCCTGTGGACGTGTAATATTAATATCTACAGGTCTTTTGACAAAGACCAGGAAGTGTTGAAGCACTTAGTAGTATGGTGTCTGATCCTGGAGTCAACCCAAGTGTAAGCCTTTTTAGGACAGCGAGCAGCCTGTGTGTGTGAGTGTTTAGACTGAGCAGCCCGCCCTGCTCAATGTTTATCCGTAGTCAGGCAAACTATGCTATAAAATACTTGATAAATGTGATGGTGTGCAGTATGTATGTTGTTGTAGGAGTCCAGAAGGAAGAACAGAGCAAAACAGAGAGAGATAGAATCTATTTGATGTGTTCAGGTGAGCAGAGGATGTTTTGTTGGATTCAGACAAGAGAGGAGGCTTTAGATACAGGTGGTAAATATTTCACTCTGAGGCATCTGTCTCTTTGTCGTGTGCTTGGATGCCTGTGTCTCATACCGTTAGTGAGGGGCTGAGGGAGGGAGGTGTCAGAGGAAGAGAAAGTGGGAGGGGAATATGGGTAGAGGAAACATCTGCCTCTCCTTTAACCACTCCAGGGATGGGAAGATGTAATTAGAAGAAAGGACTGAGCCATTGACTGTTACCAGGATGAGATCCAAGTGCTTACACTGAATGGCTGATTAACACTATGAAATGCAGGGGTCAACTGTGTTGTTTTAATGGCTGTTGTGGTGGTTACTAGGATGAATAAGGCCGTGAGAAGACTAATGTCTTTAACAGCCACTAATGCCTACGTTTAAGCCCCTGTTAGACGTAATGTGGTACCAGTGACTGCACCAAGCACAGACTGTGCTTTTATGGATTCATTTTATCCTGCACACCCTCTTGAGTATTGCAGTGTTTGTATCATGTTGTTATTTGCAACCTTGTTTTGGTGGAATGAGAAATAAAAGAAGACACAAACCAACAAACAAACACAGTATTTCAGCACAGGTGAAGCATGTCACAACTCAAAAAAGAGATTCATTCTGGGTTCTGGCATCAAGGAGCCATCGCACTATTTCAGAGAGTAGAGTACATTGTGATTCATTCACTTAGTTTGAAATTAACATTAAGCCTAATCCAAACAGTTTTGGTAGTCTTTGACTTATGTTCTTAAAAAATGGCCAAAGGTTTAGTTTATTTGTAATACAGAAAAAACTGAGAAATGCTCAAAAACCTACAGAGAAAAGCTGAAATGCTGTCATCAAACTCAAATGTTATTATTACCCATCAAAACATTTGAGGGGCAGCAAAATGCAGCCAAGTCAAACACTGACCTAAAAAGCATAATTTTTCCCTGAATATAGTGTTATGAGATAACAAATATCTTTTTGACATAGTCTTGGAAAAACCTAGAAAATGGCTCCGAACTGGTGTCAGAAAAGTATTTTTTTGCACAAATTACATAAACAATGTAGCTACAAATAGTCACAGAAATCATCTCTGCTTAATTCAAGTTCTTTATTTGCTGATGTTTTCAGTGTTGGCCACTGTAGCAACTGCAGTTCTTCACAGTATCGAGTTTCTGTGTTGTCCAGTTCAGGTCAAGAGGAACTCACATTTCAAGCGCAAGTAAAGCTCCTTCCAGCATGCTTCGCTTTTTGTCCGAATGCCAGTCTTAAGCTTTTAAGTCCAGGCTGAGCTTTCTTCAGAGGGTGATGTGATGAGAGAGGGCATTGCATGCTATGTTTGGTCAAATATCAAGCCAAGGCCAAAAGCTGGTAATATTTCACTCTCCGGATGTAGAGAGAGGCCTCATCCCTCACATTACTGCTCAGAATTTCCTGATGCATGAGAGAGATATATAAAGACAGTAAGAAAAAGAAAGCAAACAAAGGAGATATTGGTTGATTTGTACGTGCATGTGTGTGTTTACTGTCTACCGTAAGTGTGTGTGCAGGTCAGTTTGTAATTCTGAGCTTTAGGCCCAGAGAGTGAAGATAATGGGAGAAAGACATAGCCTAAAATCTCTTCATCTTACAAGCCTGGTCTGGATGGAGAGAAAGCATCCAAATCAATCAAAGACAGACCTTTTCTTACTCATCTTGCAGAAAAAATGTATTCACATCGTAACTTCATTTCATGCAGCAGTGATGTGTCATCCTAAAAACAATTGCTTGGGTAAGATTTGGTGAGATCTACCAAAATGTATATCCTTAGCATCAGGTATCTTACAAGATAGTAAAATCCACATTTTTAAAGATTTAAGCAACCGAATTTTTGAAGTATAGGATGATTCACCATAAACATTAACTTATTAATTTCCGTAACCTAACTATCATCATTACTCAAAATAAAGTATTCAATTAAATTCCCCCTCCGCTCAAAAAAATGTTTTTGTTCTTGTTCTTACAGTTGGATGTTTGAGCTTCACTGTGCAGAATGATGTACGTGCAGAGTTTGATACTAGAAGCCTGTTTTCACATTAATCTGCTGAATGTGGAAAGTTTCTCTGTGCTCATTCAAAATCTGTTTTTTTTTGTTGTTGTTTTTTTTAAATGATGGAGCTACGAGCATGATTTGTGACATAAATAGTTTGGAAGCCAATCCCGGTCCAGTATGCAGCTTACACAAGTGTGATGTGGAAACTTGAAGCCTCCAGTGCACAAACACTGAGAATAGACTTTACAGTGAAGTAGGAGACATCTTGTGTCCAGCAGTTAAACTTCTGAAATAAATATATTTGCATTTTTCATAAATTCTGGATTTTTAATGAGGGAGATGGAGTAGATGCCATTTTAAGGATTTTAACGTGGTAATTATAGCTTTTTTTGTGGAAAAAACATATCAGAAACACATGATTGTTTCAAGCAGAGTGTTTTTATATGTCTTAATAAATGTCTGGGGGGGGGGGTCTTTAAATTTAAATTGTCAAAAATAAGGCTGGAGTGCACAGCTGGAAAACTGTAAAATGAATTTTCAAGCCTTTTTAAAATCATTTTGTAAATCACTTTTATTCATGCATCATTTTAAAGACAGGTTATTGAAATAGCATTATGAACTGACACATTTAATGACAGTAATAATGAATAACATTAATCATGATTATTTGGATAATGGAGACAGTTAGATGTTGTTTAGAGCTCTGAAAGCAAGTAATTGGTCCTTTGAGCTTACATTACTTTGGTTACATATAGTCCAAGGTGAAGAATGAACTGTGACAAATGAGATGGATTGATGTATTTTGCATCTGCTAATTTAATCAATCATTTTATGAATTGTTTTCTAAATCTACCAGTTAAGTGAATGATTATTACCTGATATTATTATGTTGGTTGTCAATCTGTATATTGAAAGCTTTGGCAGTTTCAGAATAAAATACTGTATGTAGCGATTTAATGAGTTACTACAAAAAAGTCAATAATGGTGGCAGTGTTCCAACAGGGGATGAAGTACTGCAATTAAATATTGCACCTGCATTGTATCTGATGACGACACTTATAGACAGGCGGCAAATTAAAGGAAAAAACAACATAAAGTGTCTTAGTAAGGTGTTCTGCCACCACGTGCCACCAGAACAGCTTCAGCGCACCTTGGCGTTAATTCTACAGTCTCTGAACTCTTCTGGAGGGATGAACATCATTCCTCCAAAAGATATTCTCTCATTGGATGTTTGATGATAGTGGTGGAGAGTGCTGTCTAACATGTCGGTCCAAAATCTCCCATAGGTGTTCAATTGGGTTGAGATCTGGTGACTGTGAAGGCCATAGCATATAATTCACATCATTTTCATACTCATCAAACCATTAAGTGACCCCTTGTGCCCTGTGAATTGGGGCATTGTCATCCTAGAAGAGACCACTCCCATCAGGATAGAATCGTTTAATCATAGGATAAAGGTGATCACATAACAACTTTATATTGATTTGCAGTGACTCTTCCCTCTAAGGGGACAAGTGGACCCAAACCATGCCAACAAAATGCCCCCCACAGCATAACAGAGCTACTGGATCCCCTAAATGTAGGGGTCAAGCATTCAGACCTGTACCAGTTTTTTCTTTAATTTGTCACCCGTCTGTACCAACACATGCACTTTTTTAAACTGAAATTCTGTTCTTTACTAGTGTGAGAAAATTGACATAGTATGACTGCAAAGCCTCACTGTTTAGAGGTCACACCTATACACAGGGGGATTACAGCCCTAAATAGAAAAGAGAGACTAGGACAGCACTCCAGTTTGACTTTTTAATATTGCCACATGGATGTTTGGGGTGTAACGCCCTTCTTCAGCATGTATACTTATCTACCAACATTTTTCTGTTCTGGCAAAGCCTGTGGAGAGGGAGGCAGTGTCCACCGAGCCTGTCTGGTCTGAGTCACTATCTGTTTAAATATGCTTGTCTTTGATTATGCTTGTATATAAGCTTCCCTCGCTTGACCTCAGGAATTATAGCTGTGGATCTAAAATCTGAATATACCTTTTATTGTGATTTTGTTTGAAGAATGCCATGTGGCAACAATTTTGATGATCAAATAAGTGTTAAAGAAATCTTTTAAACAAAAATGGCAAAAATTCCAGCCTCTCAGATGTGAATATTTTCTGGATTTCATTCTCCTCTATGATAATAAACTGATTATCTTTGGGTTTTAGACTGTTGAACAACAAAACAGGACATTTTGAGAAGTCACCATAGGCTTTGGGAACTTTTACAGACCACAAGAATAATCAATGAATCAAGAAAATAATCTGTAGATTAACTGATAATCAAAATAACCGTTAGCTGCAACCTTGGTCATGTCAAATGTTTGAGTGCAGCTGAACTTGCTTGTTGCTTTTGCTTGTTTTTACAAATCTGTATCTGTGTGTGTGTGTGTGTGTGTGTGTGTGTGTATGTGTGTGTGTAAGCTATGTTTGGGTGGGTGTGTACCACAGCAGTGTTTATCCTGTTGTTAGGTTAAAGCTTTGCTTGTGCAAGGATCAAACTTGAGAAAATACTATTCTCACCATTCTCTCAGTGTTAATGACAACCTTCTTCCAATATTTTTGCAACTTTGTTTGAAAATTGTGGGCTGGTACGGGTCAGTCTTGGTGCTTGTGTTGGCTGTGGACGTGCTGTTTACAACGTAAAAAGCTCACCACAAGGCCAGAGTTTCTGTTTTCTTTTTGGAATGCCAGGCTTTCCGTTCCAACTCTCGATTCCCTGGAGGGGAATAAAGCTAGTTTACTCTTATTTGGTAATTTAACCCATCCTCATGTAAACAAGTGCACTGGGCACAATGTGGGATTTATTTATACGCATGATGATTGTGGGGATGTGTATACCACCCCTTCAAGAGTATGAATTCCACCCACATCCACATATATTACACTGCGCAATCCCACATTAGAAGTATTTAGGATTGACAGTTCTACATGTTTGTTTCTTTTAGAGCAAAAACTGCTTTGTTGGGTTGCATATTTTGTGGAGTGATTCTTAGCTGAGCTCTGGGAATTGAGTTTACATTTTGCGGCAGTCACCAAGGGGATGTGGATGATGTGGTTGAGGAGTAATCTGTAGGGAATGGGAAGGACACTGGGTATCCGTCTTCTTTTGCAAACTAAACATCTCTGTAAGCAGACTCAGGGTGGTAACTTTTATAATAAAAACATCTGAGAGACTGCCTGAGTTTAGACTCAATAATGAATGTGCCATTTTACTTACAGTCAAATGACTCAAATCAAGACTGGGCTGTAGTCAGAGTTTTAGAAATAAGGTAATTAGTCCAAATTACTCCAGTGGAACCCCACACCCTTTTTTATGACATGCCACCAAAAAAATCATTATACACAATAATCTAAATACTGTTTTGGTTCTCCACACTCCACAAATTATGATGGAGAGATATGTCCATTAAGTCCATTATATTTTTTTATTGTTATTATACCTAAAAATAGTTAAATTTAAACCTGCATTAACTGATTTTGGATACTGCAGAGGGCAGCATAAGAAACTTCAAACAAACTCTGCTATATCAGCTGTTAAGTTGATATGGGAAGCTTGTTAGCAAATCTAGCGGCACATCCAGCAGATACAGAGCAATACTAGCATTTAATTGGAGGTTTATTTCTGTTCACTCGATGAATGTAAGTCTAATATTAGTAGCTCTATTTTGGTCTCCTCTAACTTCTGTGGGAAATGCAGTCCACTATGTTCACCAGCTAGTTGCTAACTGTGTCCCACTGTCGTTTGGTGTTTGGGCAGGCTTGCTGGGGAAGGCTTGTTTGCTGAAAACAGTTTCCTGCTACTGCTGGAAACAATGCTATTAAAGCTCTGAAAGTGAACCAAAACAGTAAATTTGCCAAAACAATGAGCTGAAAGTTGTTGAAATGCTTGGTAGAGCTGAGGGGAACTGCAGATGTGGGTTCAACATCACAAGAGACTCCTTTCACATTGTCATTTGATCATTTTTTATTGTAAAGATATTGATTATAGCACCTTCAAAGATACTGGTTCTAAAAAACATCATGTCAGCTTTAATGAACCCATCATGTGTAATGGTATGATGTAAACTCTGCCACACGTGATTAAAACCTTCAGTTTCCTAAAACAAAGCCAAGGACATGACCTTTGTGTCCTTAAGGATAGGTACGACCTTGTCCATGAGGCTTTGTCAGTGTGCTAACTTATTATTGAATGTGCAAGAAAAACAAAAAACTAATTATAAACTAAAACTAAAGTTATTTTTCCTTGGTAATAGTGACACATTTAGTTAAAAATATGGACAAAAAACACCATGAACATGTTTCAGATTTTTAGAAAGTCTGAAAAAACCCAAAAGAGTTAGCAAAGGCTTTGGCTCTGAGTCTAAGTGCCAAGATCTGATTATTGTGATTACTTCTGATTGTTTGCTATTTCATATAAAGTTATTTTTTGTGTCTTTTTAAAATTTTTGTCCAAATATGTCAACCCTTTTCTAAAAGCGTACTGCTTTTCTCATCATGTTATTGTAATTCCCCTGTATCTTGCTAGTTACCTCTCTGTAAATTTGTACTGAAAAGTTTAAACTGACTCCTTGATTTTATTTGACTTTTTTCTTTGCTCTTCTTCCCTGTAGTCTGGTTCCTTGCACTCCCTCTTCTCCCACATATTATACTCTCTGCACCTTCATCCCTCCCTATGACCTAGGGCTGGGCGATATGGACAAAATCAAATAACACAATATTTTTGACCAAATACCTCAATATCGATATTGTGACAACACTGTAGGGATGACTATTGATGCTTTAACAAAATATTTACACAAATTAGAGTTTTGCTAAATAATCATCAGTAATGTGGATATAATGACTAAGTGGGTTAATAATAGAACAGCTAGAATAGTCTGATTAGTTCAGAAAATTACATCACTTTACTGTAATTCAGCCTTTAAAACCAGCAACCAACACTTATGCCGTATCACGATATCACGATATTCAAAATCTAAGACGATATCTAGTCTCATATCATGATATTGATATAGTATCAATATACTGACCAGCCCTACTGTGACCCCAACATGCACATATTCATATATACACACACACACACTCTCTCTCTCTCTCTCTCCTCTCTCTATGCGAGCACACGTCTCAGTTTCAAAGCAAACATCAGCTAAAAGGTTAACTCACTTTGTTCTTGCAGCCTTTGCCTTATTAAGTTATTGGATGAGCTGTTGGCAGATTGCTTGTCATACAGCATTTGGTTTGCTTTATTTTAAAGGTCAAGGGATTGTTTGTAAGCTTAGCTCTCTCTCTCACTCTCTCTCTTTATCAGAACTAGGAAAGACTGGCATTAGATAACAGAGGGAGATAAATACATTGTGTGTTTATAAACTAGACTATCTTTGTCTCTAATTTGTTTTTGTCTCTCTCCTCTGTATGTTTTTAGGGTAGCCAAAGCCATGAAACTGGCGCTGTATGAGACTCCCACTGGCTGGAGGTACTTCGGGAATCTGATGGATTCTGGGCGTTGTTCCCTCTGCGGGGAGGAGAGCTTTGGAACAGGTACGATCTCTTCAGCACACTCACTCGGTCCAAACAACGAAACAGCTTACAGAAATGTATCTGGTGAATACAGTACAGACACAGGGCAGCAGTAGCCTGTCAGCATGTGAGTAGAAGGTCACTGATTCAAACCCCTGGACCGGCTTGGAAAATATGAGTGGGCGTGTGACTAAGAAATCCCCTCCCTTTAGCAGCAACTGTTGTTGAGGAGCCTGCGAACAAGGCCAGTTGCTAGAGGACTGCACTGGCCAGCTGCTGCTCTTGTGGTGAATATGCAGCAGGGACTTAACACTCAAACGTCAAGTGTGTCCAGTCAACTGTCTCTTGAAAATTAAAGGAAAAGTCCAGTTTATTACAGCTTTGGTCTTATTTTTGTTTTGGGGGTTTATGATAATATTGTACATAGAAAACTAATTGTTGAGATTTGAAAACACACAAATGGCTACAACCATGTCTGACTGATTTCAGCCATTTTTATATTGCAATAAAACCTAAACTGAGTACCTGAAATGTTGTCACATTGCCAGGAAGGCAATAAACAGTTAATAAACAGGTAATAATTTTGCCATTTTCCTTTCTTTACTTTCTTTCTTTCTTTCTTTCTTTACTAACCCTGAGGATTGTTTGAAGCAGCATTTATTTGTTTATTTAGCCACTTGAGTGAAGAGATCCAAAACTCCTAAAAACTTCAGGCGAACATGTTTGCAAACAGTCTGATATTGGGTCTTCTTGTAGCTCTATTTTGCTCTCCACCAACTTCTGAGGGAAATGTTTGGTTCTTTAGTGGCTAAATGCTTCACTTTGTTCACCAGCTAGTTTCTAACTTTATCTGTCTGCTGTTTGGTGCGTGATTTATCAGAGCTTGTTCCCTGAAAACGGCTTGTTTGCTGCTGCTGGAAGTGAGACTGAACCAAAACAGTAAAGTAGCAAAGATGCTCAAAGATGCTAAATGCTACACAGAGCTAAAAGGAACTTCAGAGCTGGATTATGCTTCTTTATGGTTTCAATTTTACAAGCGACACATAGTCATTTGACCCATTGTTCATGTAAAGATATTGATTAATGGAGCTTTCAAACCTGTGTGTTTGTCTGACAGCTTGCGTTCCTGACCCTGTTTGACCTCTTCTCAGATCTGAGCAATTAACTTAATATCCAACAATATCCAAGTAGTTTGAAACCGAAATTATCCTTTAAAGGTTAAAATGATGACAATTGACAAATCAGGCTATTCTTGGTGTAGAGCCTAACCAAGTTGCAAGTAGTGCATCCTGACTGCCAGCAGCTTCAGTCAGAGTCTAATAGATGTGAGGGCTGTGACCCTGGCTGCATGTGTAAATAATCCCCATTCTTCTGCTATAAAAGGAGACAGGGGCTCCCTGAATCACGGCAACATCCAGACAGACCTCCAGTGGCAATGTTTTCTATGAATGTGCGCACAGTCACATACACACGCGATCAGAAAATATAAACAACGTGTATGTACAAATGATACATGTACACGTTTGCTGTCTCTTGCCCTCCCTCCACATCTGCTTCTCCTCTCTACCTTTCCCACTGCCCGTCCATTTTTCTGTTCATCTCATTATAGCTCTGACCTTCTCTATTTTTAGCCCTCATAACTGCACTCATAGCAACAAACGTTTAGTCTTATCTTTACTATAAGTGTCCCCTTTTTTCATCTTGATAGTTTATTCTGTTTAATCAGAGAGGATATCTTTGACTTCGGAGGAAGACGAAACAAGACAGGAAAAAGTGAGAGGAAAAAGGCTAGTGGGTGTGAACAGGAGAGAAAAGAGGAGAAGCTTGTAGCAAAGAGAGAGCAGAGGGAGTAGGGAGAGTCCAAATATGAGAAATATTGACGAGGAGGAGAGAACTGGAAGGAACAGAGGCGCAGAGAGCACAGAGGACTATGGGAGCTTACTCGTTGTCTACCCATGTAAGGCCAAAAGCTCAGAGGGAGCCCTGCATAGTAAATCATCTGAGCTGTATACCACTCCTGCTCTTTACTAACTCTCATACACTTACCCAGACACACACAGACAGCTTGAACCATTATAAGGGTTAATTTAACCGGTTCTGTCAAACTTTGCTGTACTGAACACTGAAAAATACCCCAAAACACTGCCAGTTCCTATAAGTCAAGTTGTGATTAACAGCGATAACACGTTTTTGGAGTTGAGCTGAAAAGAGAAGCTGATAGTAATAAAAAAAAAAAAGAGTTTACAGTACAAACTGAAAATGTCTGGTTCTGCTTTGTTGATACAGTAATGAGATCTGTAAGTTATATTATGTGACCCCATGTGACAAAGGGAGACAGACAGCGAGACAGGGATTAAATATTGACAACTGTCAGTTTCCTAACAGCTGTATACTGCTAGAGCCGGACAGAGCTAAGAAGTACACTTCTTATTTTCAAGAGATATTATCATGGATTTGTTTTACATTACGTTTTATCTCACTTCTGATCTCTTTTTAAAATATACATTAAACATGTAAGTTCAGTCCATTTTCTGCTCCAAGCTCTTGTAGTGAAACATTACTAACATATTCTATCATATTAAAGTGTTTCCTTAACGGATACCTTCACTGTGCAGCTGCCTTCGAGAACAGACTGATGGCTCCCCAATGAAGGAGACTTAAGGGTGTGAACTACTCCTCTGTTTGTGTGTGTGTGTGTGTGTTTTGGGGTGGGAAGCAGAAGACATTATTTGTGTTGGGATGTTTGGTACGTCTCCAAGCCCTCCCTGACCTTCTGTTACATACCGTATGGTAGCGGCTGATAAACTAAATTTGGCTACGTTTTTACATTTGCTTGTTACAAGTTGTGTTTGCAGATCAGTAAATTGCTGTGTAATCAAAAAAAGGTTACGAAGCCCCAGTTGTGAATTACCGATACCGCTCTCATATCCTACAAAAGTTGTGTTAGGCACATGGCAGGAATATGTCAAGATTATATGTTATCTCTTGATGCCTCAGTTCAGTTCCATAGTGATTGGAAAGGCTAGTGAGTTTTGACTTTTGGTGTCTTCTTCCTCCTCCAGGTTCAGACCACATTCGTGAAAAAGATGGTTTGTGGTCGGTGTTGGTGTGGTTGTCCATCATGGCCGCTAGGAAACAGGGTGTGGAGCAGATTGTCAGAGAGCACTGGGCCAAGTTTGGACGCAACTACTTCTGCAGGTAATCAGCTGAGCAATGTCTGAATACAGAGCTGATTGTTTATCTCCCATGGAGCCACATTCCTTGGTTGAATCATTATGTCTTGAATTTATTTAAATCTACAGGCTCTGAGACTAACTTGAGCGATTCTCAATCCCTTGTATTTCCACCGAAGCCTGATATGTCTCCTAGGCCTTCACCTTCATCCACTTCCCCTCCAGTCCTCCTCACTGGTTGTCACTTGTTCTTATTTTAACCTCTCCCTTGTGAGAGGCAGAGATAGTTACTGCAGTCAATGTTCCCACTGACAGTTGCTACAGCTTTTCATGTTCCCACACTTAGCTTCCATAATCTGATACAAAGTTCCCACAGCACATTGATGGAGAGGACTTAAAGGACAGGCCAGGGGCCAGACCCCAAAAAACTATGTAAACCATTAACAAGGAGAATCTGTCATGGTCTAATGTTTTATGTAGTTGAAAAGCCACCAAAACATTAAACCAACTTGTAGTACCAGAGAAAAAACTAGAGAAGTGCCTTAATGCAATAAAAATATAATGTAACAAACAGCAACGATGCAAAAACGTGTCTTTATCTGACAGTTTTTCCTCTTAACCAAGCCACTGTCTTAGTGCTTTCTAATTACATGTACAGTATAAGTGTGTTAAGTTTCTAACCGAGCATGTATGTGTTTGTTTGTATCTTGTGATTGCCAGGTTTGATTATGAAGGCCTGGACCCACGCGCAGCCTTTTACCTTATGAGGGAACTGGAGGGAGTAATCTCAGATAAAGCATTCACCAGCCAGAAGTTTGCTGTAGGAGACCACGTATACAGTGTGGAGAGGGCCGACAACTTCGAGTACATCGACCCCGTGGATGGAACAGTGGCTCGAAACCAGGTCAGTTATGTAATAAAATTAAAGGATTGAAAATAAACAATATGAAAAGTAGGCTATTACCTCCATAACAGTCAACTCTACCTAGAATATTTGGCAACAAAGTATTACTTCGACATAAAGATTTCAGATAGATTTAACAGTAATCATATTGCAGATGCTTGACTTTAATATGGCAAGGAATTGATCTTGCTCACAAGACTGTTGACTACTCTGTAGCCACCTAGGTTTTTAAATTTCAGATTCATTATTTAGTGAGGAAAAGGAAATTATAAATTCTTGTTTAATAAAAATACATATAGATCATTTGTATTATGTGTCTCTTGGTACACAGTAGTGACATTTTACTGCTGTTCCTGTGTGATTGAAGTTCAGTTTGGTTTCAGTGCGTAGATTTCAACATTCAGTGGTAACTGTTACATGGAACTGGATATTTTCCTGATGGCTTTCAAATATACAACTAAGCAGTAATAGTGGATAACTGTGGCAGCAGCGAACATGGGTTACACTGTTCTGGAGGGTGCATGTCTGCTCCATATTTTTTTAAAAAGAAAGGAAAGAACAACCATGGTACAATTCAAGGAAGAGGAAACAAGTGCGGTGCCTGTATACTGTAGACTAGGGGTGCAACGAATCACAAAACTCACAGTTCAGATCGTATCACCGTTTTGAGTCACGGATGGGATAATTTTTCGGATCAGCAAAAAAAACCCCCAAAAAACAAAACAAAAAACAATTCTGTAAAACACTTAAGCAAGGAACTTTTGCCTGTGGTCTTTAAATTAAAACAACATTCAAGATGTCCAATGTTTAAATAAAGTCTTAAAATATATAAAATATTTAATACTTGATTGTTAAATTAAATTGCAATATGAGGCATGATACCTTCTTCCTTAAACATGCTAGTGAATGAAACAATCAAAACATTATCATCAAAACTTGATGATAAATTATAAACATGAACACGTCCTGCAGCTTAGCTTGTTGAATGAGCTACCAAACAAACATTCACTGGGAAAAAGTGCACCGCTAACGTCAGTTAGGAGCTAGATAGCTAATTAGTTGTGCAGCTGCAGCACATTAAACAGCATGTAAACATACCTGCAGGTGTCACTTCAGACCCGTTAGATGCTGGTTTGGTCGTTGCTCTTCAAAATCCCTGTCAGCGACATGCTGTCTGTGCATGACTTGTAGCTACAGCATTTTGTTTACTTTGTCTCCAGTGAGACATTAAATTTTGCAGTTAATACGCAGTTCACATACGTGCCGAACCACGGGGAGCGATCCATATGGATCATGGATGAACTATGTTCTATAACACCACTACCACCACCATGTACAGTATATACTGTTCAACCCTTTACCACTTAAAGAAATTAGCATAATATCCGCCACTATGATTTTTTTGGGTGAGCATTTTAAAATTATTCTGAAGGCATAAGATTTGATTTGCTGTAGTAGACAGCTGCTTGATTTAAAAATTAAAAACCTACACACAGGGACTCAAATAAATAGGCCAGTGATGAGGTGTCTCTTCCCCAATAGATACTAGGGATCTTCAGTGGTCATATAATCTGTATCCAACCAAAAACTGATGTGTTACTTCCTTACCTGAACTCAAGATGGATCTCAACACCAACTGGACCAATCTCGGTTTTTGCACAGAACCCTGGTTCTGTAGCAATTTAGGTTGAACTGAGGTGGATGAGAAAGTGTGACTTGAGAGCTGGTTCACATCAGGTCAGGTCTGCCTGAAGACGTCTTACAATCTCTCTCTCTCTCTCTCTCTCTCTCTCTCTCTCTCTCTCTGTCTCTCTCTCTCGCGAGCCAGACCACCCACTGAGCTTCTCATCAGAGAGGTTCCATGTTTGGACATGACAGTAAATCTTCACTTTCAAACCATAAACATATGTATATACACACATTACATACAGCACATTTGTATCCCTAAACACACCGATGACTCTCCTGGTCAGCATACCCTCCCTGTCCACCCCCCCACCCACCCACCAGCTGACACCTCTGTTCTGTTGTGTCCAGAAATGTGTGGAAACTCATTCCTGGCGTCGACACTTCTCACCCTCTGCCTCACCTAATACCACAAGTACACACACACAGTGTGCTTTTTAGTGTGTACCAGTTGTCCATGTGCATAACTGTGAATACGTATGTACACTTATGTGGCCTGCATGTGTTCACACTTGTACTTGCCGGCGACTTTGTCCGTCAACTTCACCTTATGTGCCTTTACAGCGTTAAGAGGAACGTCTATTGCCGTCCTGCTGAGAACACTACTTCTCAGTGTTACCATGGTTACAGCGGCTCCACAGTTAGTTAGTCAGTTGCCCTAAAATGTGATTTAACCTCGCCGGTAAATCCTCAGCATCTCAGTCACCCCCAGTGTTTGTTATTACAGTACACATTCCTCCCAGGACAGAATTATATCAGCTGTCGTCTCTCTCTGCGGCAAGTGTGTTTGAAGGGGGAGAAGTTGGCACATGAACACACACAAACACACACACACACACACACACACACGCAAGCATGTACACACACACACAGGCATGATAAACTATGGGGGATGTACACAGCAGTGGCATGGCTTTGTAGTCTGCTACTGAATTCATTCTGCATTGTCTGCATGTTTTAAATAGATAGATAGATTGATAGATAGATAGTTAGATAGATAAGTCGGTCAGTCGATCGATTTATAAATAGATTTCTTGTCCAATTTAACTATTTGTTTTAGAAAATAAACTTTACTTTGATCATTTTCAGTCTATAGTAGAAAGTAAACATATCTGTTTACCTGTTTTGCTATGTGCATGTCTGTCTGTCTATTATTAACATTCATATTGAATTAATATAAATATATTTACAATTGAATACATTTTGAATACAATATGTGATTTAAAGGTAGCTTAGCCACACAAAAGCTGAGGTAGCAGTTACTGAGATCTGCTAAGGGTTACCTTTAGCCACTTTAGCTAGTGGGTTTTCTCCAAAATGATGGGAATTAGCAACTGCCTCATTTAGTAATTTAGAAACCATGTATTTCTATGGCATAAAAATTTATTATTAAAGTCCATTTCAGTTTCACTCAATTTAGACAAAAAATGTAATTATTGTGTTTTCCTTGGTACAGAGAGAGAGACATGGACATACAGATAGACACGACCCACACCATTTGTGGCTGGTATGCATTCCACTCAGGGCCTCTGAGCTCTGCAGAGGACGGTGTTTTTTAACAGGCATTTGTCAGCCTCCTGATAACTGCTACTCTATTGTTAGAGATGAGCTGACACTCATAGATAGAAAGACAGACAGACAGGCGGACGGACATCTCTCATTATCACTGTCTCTCCTCACTCGGAGTCTGACATGTTATCCTACCGAGCCAAACACAGATTAGGCAGAAGGCGAGTCCAACCCAGCGGTACTTTCCTTTTAGTTCCACAGTCTATAAATGATGAAGCTGAATTTGTAAAGGTATTATGTAAAGGTCTGAGATTAGGTTTACTGTTGACTGTTGTACTGCAGCCATTTGTTCATAAAAATCTATTCTTGAAGAAACTAGATATGTGTCAATATCAACACATGTACATTTTTTTTTTATCTCTGAAGTGATGAATCTGAATATTTTACATTGTACATTGGAGTCAAGGTAATCACATCACCCAGCATAAAGTATTGAGGGTGTGTTTAATGAAATCCATCAGGATATTCTTCATATTCATGCTCCTTGTTTTTTTTCAAAACATATCACAGTCTTTTCCCCTGAACTTGTGTTTTGCTCTAATGGGATAAGGAAAGAGGCGCTGTGGAATTTAGGACAGATAAGAGTCATCACCCATCCATTAGTCAAAGAGTCTTATCTTCCTTACGTCAGCCAGAGTGAGTTGTAGTTGGTTACCCCAACGCAACAATATCCTGTTTTTCCTGAAGAGTTCAAACAGTTGAGGTTGTTGAGCCAGTTAAAATGTGATGTTTTTACTCTGCCTTGGTGTGAATCTGCCCTAATACAACCTTTATGAGCCACTGAACATAGAGCAATAGTCAAGTTACGTCTTTGTAGTAAATTCATATCTGGAGTCAATAAAACTTCTTAAAATAATACAGGAGTTATGACCTCACATAACTTTACAGACAGTACTATGAGAGATGCAAGCAGGCCGTACAGGACTGCTGGTTGCATACAGTCCTAGAAATGTACCTGATACTAGTGACATCTAGTGGATGTTTGCAGTTATTGCAAAAGAAGTTGTATACTGTCATGGGTAACATTTTGCTGAAAATCCCTCTATTTAGCATTTATAAGCAGTACACAACCATGTGATACATGGCTTATAACACACTATAATGTAGTTGTAAGCAAAATAAGTGTTAATGTAGTTGTCAACTATAACTCCTCCTGTGGGCACCGATAAGTGGAGATTAGTATATAAACAGATGATGATTTGAGCATAAAGTAAAACACAGTTGTAATAACAGAATTGCTTACAAATACTGTACAATAATAAACACATTAAATCCCCTTATATCTGCTGATTACTACACTGTAATCTGTTATAAACCATTTATTAAATGTTTGTATACTGCTTGTAAATGCTAAAATGGGGGACTTAAAGTAAAGTGATAGATCCCTTTTGTCTTTAAGTCTGATATTTAATGATTGATTAGTCAATTAACTGACTAGAGAACAAAAAGAAAAGAAAACAAACCAAACATTTTCTGGTAATAAATGCAATCACGTTTTCCTCATTTCATATTGTTATAAATTAAATGTGTAACTTTTGTCTTCATTTTTAACATTAGTAATAGAAAATGAAACAACAGCTCATTGAAAAGATAATGAATAGTTTAACTAATAATGAAAATAATGGCTTGCATGTTTCAAGGGTTTAAGGATCGTCTTCAGTGATGCGTCTCGTCTGGTGTTTCGGATGAGTGGGAGCGGCGGAGGGATGGGCGCCACCATCCGCATTTACGCTGAGAGCTTCGAGAGGGACCCTGAGAGACACAACAGAGAGACACAGGTACAGATTGTGTTGGTTTGTCTGCGACCTTATGTGTGTGTGTGTGTGTGTGTGTGTGTGTGTGTGTGTGTGTGTGTGTGTGTGTGTGTGTGTCTATGTGTGTGAGATCCAGAAATTCAGTGTGTGTGCACATATATGATATGTCTACATGTATAGCCGGCGTGTTTTTTTTGTGATTATTTGCATTTTAAAAACAAGACTTAAAATTTTCAACAGTTATGATTATATCTACCTGTTCACTATCTTTTGATATGCAGTATTCAGCCAGTTTAGTCATCATAAAACATATATCAGACCGTCGTAGAAATAATGTTTCATGAGAAGACAGCTCTCTCTCTTAAAATTAAATTCTTCATAATATGTAGATTCCATATAAAATGTAATAGTTGCAGAATGTACACTGTACCCGCTATAGAAAATGTTTCAGATCCCTAGAAATAAATCTTTAAAAGTTTATGAAAGAAAGCTCCATCTGTTTCATTTCACCAGTCATTATTTTGGGATAAAATGGCCTTTTCCCTGACGTATCTTGAAACAGAATTGTCTTACTTACTTACGACCACCTTTACTTTGTGCTCCGATCTTTTCGATCTTTGGAAAATTCTTAACTTGAGGCGTAAATTGTTAAGTTTTGATCTGTCTCTTGTATTAGATTGAACAACGAGAGAAGCACAGTGATATTTGCATCTACAGGAGTGCTCACATTCATAAACCTTGTGCTGTGGTTGTGATCATGTAATGCACTTTCATGTGTCCCCATTGCAGTTGATTGACCTGTAGACTTTGGAGTGATTAATAACACTAGCTTCTTGTGTGGTTATGGATGTTTGAATAGGTAGCTTACTTTAACCATATTCAGGGGTTGTAAAGCTGCAGTTATGGTGGTTAGACAGTCTCATTTAGGTTTGGCCACCTAACCATACAATTTTATTAATTAGAATATGCTTTTACAAAGAAGAATGACCCCATTTTGTGCAACCATGACCAAAAGCTGCAAATCAGAGAGACTGATCCAGAAACGATGAATAAGGTACAGATTTCACAGTCATAAGATGCTTATTTGAGCATTAAAGTCTATATTTTAGCATTCATAATATGTATAATATTATGTCATTAATGTATGCTTAATTCATGTGCAAGAACGTGAATCTTAGGGGGCAGCAAAATCAATAACTAATCTGCAGATTAATACATAAACCAGTCTAAAGTATTTAAGACGCTAAGTTTGAATAGGTAAAAGTATGTCATTTAACTCTGTGATTATGTTTTCCTTGTCCCTGTTGTCTGACCCACCTTGAACCCTTGTTCAGTCTGTCATTAATATTAGATCATAAATTCAGTTCCTAATCACTCTGTTCCTTAGTCGACACACATAAATCATCAGACATGGCACACAGTACATGATTATACAGCATTCTTATTAGGTTAGATTACGAGTTAGGTTAGATTAAGAGCTGCTCAGAGCAGCAAAGCCACAGGCTGTCAGACTTTGCAGCCTACACAACATCATTAAGTCTCACATTGTAGTTGTGTTTATATGCTTAGACTATATATTGTGTGTGTGTTGCATACCACCACACAACCCTAAGCAATGCAGAGTTGTAAATACCACCATAACTGCTGAGTCATCTCATATAACTCTTAAGCAATGTTACTGACACGTGTAGTGCACATACATCCATTACGTACCTACTGTATAAGCATCCAGCTAATTGTTCCTAGCACTTATTCATTCCTAGTTTTTATGTATTTTATTGTAAGACATAGATGTTTAGTTACACCTGGTCTAGTTGAAACTCCTGTTGTGGCGCAACTCAACATTTCCTATTTTTTTATTGCACTGCAGAGTACCCGATGTTCAGATTCTATGAATGAATCATCCATAACGAGTAACAAGAACTAGCTGACAAACTAGGCTGTAAAATTGTCTTGACACGCATGTTGACACACTTTTTATAGGGCTATAGGATGACATAAGTCAAACTGCGTTATCTGCTCTTGAATCTGTTCAGCTATCTGTTTATCTGCATGGTGTTTTTAGACCCCAAACTCGCATGATATCTGCCATACATGTTGCCTTGCACAACAAAACAAAAACAAGGTCAATGTCTGCTTGGAGAATTGTCGTTTGACCACAGTGTTGGTGTGAGAGGCTCCATGTCATAATCAGTGCTCTCATAGTCATAGTTTCATAGGTGTTAAGCTGTGCTAGAGCTGCTTATAATATAAATTATACAGTATCTCTTGAGAAAGTGTGAATTTGAGTTATTATAACGCTAGGTGAAGTGATTTCTGCAGGCTCACAGCATCATGCACAAAAAAAACCAAAAAAAACATTTTAGTTGTGGACTGAAAGGGATTTACTTTATACCAGCATGTGGTTGCAGCTAAAAAAAAAGGGCAAACCTGTAAGTTGAGCAAACATTCTGTTCATTAAAGATACACTACCTGATTTTTATATTTATGATACCAAAAAGCACTTCCAAATCCCAAACCTCCTCCCAGCTTAGTTTTGATAGTTTGAAATACAACTGTGTCGATTTTCAACACATGCTTGTTACTGCAGGTGGTGCTGGGTCCTCTCATCGCCATCGCTCTGAAGATCTCCAACATCCATGAGAGGACAGGACGCCGTGGCCCTAACGTTATCACATGAGCAACTATGAAAACACACACACACACACTCACATGCACACACATGCATCTACCTGCTCACACAGATAAAAAAAATACCTTCAAAATACCTTACCTTGTAATTTTCTGCCATTTTTAAATATGCCTTCATTGTAGCTTCAATTAATTTTTAATTTCCCTCTTTACATGATGACGAAAGAGCTCACAGCTACTGACGTGCTTGCTCGTGGATTTAATCTGTTTCAAAAGGAAAATTCTAGTTGGACACTGTTCTCTCAAATGTTTATTGACCACTATCATCAAAATTTGTGTGTTTTAAACAGGGAGTTATTTCATTTTGCAATGGATAAATAATGAAAAATGTGTAAACAGCAAATATGTTATGAATGTGCATGTGAGTCTGGCTGATTCTATGTTTGTGCCTTGCATTTGTCAAGAATTATTGATTAAGGGAGCCTAAGAGAAGTTTTTTTAAAGTCACCATGCAGTTTTTATACAGTACAGTTCTCACTTTTCATATTGCTCATACCTATACACTCATATACTGTATGCCACAATGTTCTTCTTCAACCATTTCATGCAAAAGTACCCTACTTCAAAGTGTAAAATAAAGCAGGCACTGCATCACAACAGAATTAGTTGATGTTTGATGTAAAATCGCATATCTTTCTTTATGAAGTACTTGGAAGTTGTCACACTCATGTTTACTACCTGACGGTATTCAAAATGTAAAATAACAAAATAGCAAATCACAAATAATGAAAAAGAAAATATATTTTAGAATGATGTGCTATTTGGCCTTTTTTTTCTCTTTAATTTGTCAGCTTAGGCCTTTGGGAATGCTATGCAAACAGTGAATATATTATTTCTTCTTTTTTTTATCCAAATAAACGTTTTTGTGTGCAGCACTTGCCTTTTTTAATTGCATTGGACATGTATAATGGGGACAAATAAAAATACATCAGAGTGAGATACTGTACGTTGCCCTTAGGCATTTTTGGATTTTAATTAAACACATTTTTCATAATTAAGAGCCCGAGCACCACGCTGTGCGGATACTATATATCATACACTGATTGAACATCCTCAAGGAAAAGGGGGCCTTTGTTTGTCGAGCACAGCACCTGCTTTTGAACCGAGTGTGAAATGTGTTGAAGCTGTTGTGTTGCGATAAGAAATGCAGAGGGTTGATCTTTATACGGCCTGAATGGGACACTGAGAGCAAAAACTCATAAACACACTGATTGCCGTCATTATGAGTTGAGGATGTGCCAGTGGATATCCGCAAGGATGTGTTCACTCAGTCAGCCAGACATTACCTGTCAGCCATTACAGGTTATTGCCCCATCCAACTGTTTTATAATGTCAGGGGTTATTTGGATGAGGATCAATGACAGTTTATCACTTGCTAAGGTGATGCTTTATGTTTTAACTTGAATTGTTTCAGAGTCTAATATCAAATATTGTAGGTAGGTGTGTGATTGGTGGTGAATTACAAAAGTGCCAACTACTGCTATTTTAATTTGTGCATGAAAACAAATCAGCTGCAAAACAAGTTACAGAACATAGTTGCCCCACCTGTAATTTAATTGTGGTGAACTTTTAGACTCAGCTGTCAGGTGTGTTTGAGCAAGATAATCTATCAGAACAGCACAGTAAACATGAACAAATTTAGCACAGACTTGTTTGGAGGCAAAGACATAATTGGCTCAAGAACCACAGTACACTAATATAATAATATACTAAATGAACCGCTGACACGATTACAAGTAACTTAAAAAGTCTGATTTGGCATTAAAATCTACTGTAGTGGCCATGTAATCAAAATTTTTCTGGTTCAAGTCTGGCTGGGGACATTTTTGGCATGTTGTCCCACTCTTTCTTCTCTTATTTAACTTATTTAATGCTTGCAGTTCAGTTTCATAATCGTTGCGGCGCAATCAGGAAAGATTATTTTCAATTAGAATCAACCCAAAATATAGTCAGCTTAGCCAAGTTGTGTTGGCTGGACCTACTTTGAAATAAAGTCAGACTGCCTGGTATGAAGCTGTCCCTCTGATCTCTATATTATTTTAAAATGAAAAGAGGAAAGATATTGTTATACTGCATAATGCAAAACAAGTCTCCCAGAGGTTTGCACACAAAATGTATTTGCAATATATATGACACAGCGCAGCTTTAGCAACTTGATATTTTTATTTCATATGACAAATCACCCTGAAACAGGGACATTCACATCTGTGCACACAGAGGTATTTAATGTTACTTGTGAACATACATAACAGTACAGAAACTGGAGCTACAGTAAAAGTGACACAGTGCTCTCTGTCAATCCAAATGTCCATGCATCCAACCAGATTAATACTATATCATGCTAACAAGCAGTTTTGTAACTCAAATGTGCTGCTCTCTGCATGCTCTCAACAAAAAAAACACTATTTAACCCAACACACTGTACCTCTATGAAGACCTTCAAGCTGAAGAAGGCCTGACATAGGGTCAGCTCACACATTAGAGTTCAGAGGTTTGGATTCACAGCAAAAAGCTGATGTCAACATGTCTCTGTGGTCCATTATTTGACCACTGAAGGATCCAACCACATTTGGAGGCATCTCCCATTTTTCTGGAACTTTCTTTCTTAGTCATGTCCATCTACAATCGGAATTCCTCCCTTTTCTCTCAACCAGGTAGTCAAAATCATGTTTTCCTTCAGTGTCCAGACAAAGCCTCCCTCTGCTCCTCTGCATCCACCTGCTCCACCTGACTGTAACTGGGAGGCTGCTCCCAGCTCCACGTGCAGTCTGGGACCTCTGAGCTGTCCTGAGTGTAGAGTGGAGGAGCCAGGCTCATCACCACATCCACCCCCTCGACTGTGACCACAAACTCAGGGACTGTATCCAGAGAGACATGGCTGCTCTGGGACTCCTCGTACGATGGAGGGAAGGAGCTGGGTCTGAAAAGATGGGGAAAATAGCAGCGGCATTAGTTTAGTTTAGTTTTATTCTATTGAACTGTAAATGAGTCAGAGTTATTCTGTCCCTTGCCAGATGTTAATAATGCACAGTAAAAAAAAGAATAATAGTTGAAATGACATGTAGAGTACATAAAAAATATATGTGAGAATTTCTATTTGTAGAGATTTGATGCTAAAACAAAAAGCAAACATTTTTTGTGCTACAAGTTATTCTTCCTCTCTTCCAAGGAGGAAGAATAACTTAATTTGTTTAGTTTAATATTTTTTCAAATATTTATAGTAAGTATTTTGCAAAAGTAATTTAATTACCAAGAAGCAAATTGAATAAGTATTCCCTTTTATCTACAAAACCAGGTTGTTTCCCTAAAAAATGTGGATGTTGTGACATTGATTCTCTTTCTTGTAAAGCTTTCCCAGGTGCTTTGTAATACAGTGTTTTTACACAATTTTTAAAGGATGGTCACAGGTAGTCTTACCTCTCAATGGTGTAAACATGGATGTGCTGTTGGTGTCCTCCTCTCTGGTACATCTTGCTCTTCATGCTGTGGCAGATGGTCCAGAAGACCCCGACGAGGGTCACGAGGAAGCCGACCACAACCATAATATATGCAGGGATGATACTCCAAGTGTACTTGGGCTCGTTCGGCAGGGACACCAAGTAGATCCCCATGCATGTCAATCCAAATCCCATGCCAGGCAGCACCAAACGGGCCAGAGACAACATCGTCTTCTTCACATCCATGTTCATTTACCTCACTTGTTGTTGTCTTTATTGGCGTTTCCAGATGCACTTGTCCTTTTTTTCTGTTTTCAGGTGGAGAGAAGTACCTTTACAAGTCTTGATGATACTTTTATCAAACATGGAGTTTCTAGGGAGTCTTGTAGTTTGATCGGTTTAGTGCCTGTTCAGGATGAGTCCAAGCTAGACTTGCTTATACCACATATAAATCCTCTCACCAAGTTTGAGTACCAACAAATTAACTGTAGTTGAAGGTGTGTCAGCCTGTGAAAGTGTCCTTGCCTCTGCAGACAGAAGGGGAGGTGGCTGGGATGTTACTGCCCTCGGTTGTATATTAACACAGTATTAATCTGGGGTCAGAATACGATGAAAGAGATAGAGGAGGTAGCAAGGAAGAAAGAGAAAACTCTTTGAGCCGAGAGCTAATAAATCAATGACAATGGACCGTAGTTGATGGTTAACATATTCAGTAAATTCTTCAGATTGTCTAGAAATGGACTTGAATGTCATTCTGGATTTGTGAATTAATTGCAAATGTTTAGCACATTATAGTGTAGTTGGACAGAGGATAAGGACACGTGAGTGCTTATTAATGTACAATATTTTCAACTGTTAGAGACATATTGTATATGTTTTCTTACAATATTGTCATTCATTTCTGTTTGTACACCAGCCTCTACTCTACTACTACTGTTGTACCAATGTTTCTACTGTGAGGAGTGTCAGGAGTGGGAAAAAAGCCTTCTCTCTGATGATGAAAGTTGTAAGTCAGTCAGTGGTACATATTGTAGATAAATCTGAGGGGCCCCTAGATGATTAAAGATATAAGAAAGACAGTAAGAAATCTGCTACACAAAATTAAGTAAATAACTTTTTTCTGACTTTTCCATTTGTGAAATACTGGTTACTTTCATGTCTTCAAAAACGGTTATATATGTTTTAGAGTATCTATAATAGTAATGCAGTCTAATCAATACCAGTGCTAAAATCATGTTAATTCATTTAAATTACTTTATGTTATTTAAAGGTATCCCTTTTTTAGTTTCAGAGACAATTGCAATGGGTAAAAAGGTTTAAATCTCACTTGAATCCAGAGATCACGGTTAAAAAAACAACAACAAAGTGAAAGGTAAAGCAGTTCAGGAGAAAGAGGAATTACTGATCCTGGTTTACTGCTGACTGTGAATATTGTCATATCCCCTGATAACCACAATTAGCAGGTAGCTGACTACCAATGAATGAGTGAATGACTAAATATAGGTGTTAATTTCTGAATTAACTTGTTTCAAGTGCCACAAAATATAAAAACAGTCCAAAAAGTACTGTAAATGATACAGTATATCTTTTGCACATACTGTCTTTTTATTTGCCATGAAAATTTTTCTTATTATTTTAAAATGTATGCTAGTACGTTGCAAAAATATCTGTAAATTAGCAAATGTTTAAATTTGCATCTGACCACATTTTACCCTTTGTCATGCACCCTTTTGTAAATTTACCCACTTTCCACCTAATTGCATACATAGCACCATGCCTTCACAGCTTTGAGTTTGGCCACAAAACTGAAAAAAATAATTATTTATGATACTTCAAAAAGGCAGAGGATTATAATTTACATTTTTTACTGGAGCAGTAAAATGAGGTTGATAAATTTCAAGTATTGCCAATTATTCAGGCCAAATTTATTACCAGACAGTGGCTTAAAACACTGAACACTTGACTGAGGCAGATGATCCATGCAAACATGTAAAAACAACAAAAATAAGTATATTTGAGTAGACTTTAAGCAAGAGATACATCATCCATGGCCATGTATAGAGATACATTTTTAATTTGATGGCTGTTACTTAGTCATCAGCACCAGCGACACAGCTGGCAGGGAGCCTACAGTATGAGACATTGTGTGCTGATAAAATGTAACAGCATTGCACAACATTTTTGTCAAAACAGTTGGCGTGAGCTTTGACACAGCACAGTCATAAGGTAATGTTTCCATAAACCTGTTTCCATAAACCTGTTTTCAGGAGCCTGAAAATGGTTCACGTGTACACAGTATGACAGTGTAGAAATAAGATAAATCAGCACAATTTGAAATGAAAGATATTTTACCGGCTTCTCTGAACATTGTGCATTTATGATTATCCTGTCTATTTGTAAATTTCATTTTATATGAGAAATGTACATGTAGTAGGATTAATTCACACTATTAAATTTGGGGAAAAACTCTTCAAGTGGCTGTAATATGATGTTAACTCATTTTTGTGCAATTCTATACATATTAATATAGTTATTTTTTCTTATTTCCTATTTGAATCTTTTCTTTGTTTCTTGTTCTTTCTTCTCAAATCTAAGATTATGTAAATCCTGTTCAATGAACAATATCTCTGAATGCTTTTCATGCACTTTGGCCTTGATACCCATTACAAGCTGTAATGTTCAAACACACTTTATTGTGAAAATATGACTTCCTAGTTACATAAAGCTGAATAATGAACTATGCTGTAAGTGCACCTCACCTGGAACAAGGCCATGTGCTTAAAACATTTGGCTTTGAAGTTTTCTGTCAACATTTTTTATATTATCCTCTCCAACAAGGCTTTTGCATTGTTTTTATTTGCACATGCACTAGATATTTCTTTATTTTCAAAGTTGCAAAATATCTTTCTATGCTGCTGAGGCTGGCACAAGTGCTTTGATTGCATCTAGGAAAAACTCAGACCAATCATAACTTTTGTACAGTGGTAATGTTGTGTAAATTGTGTTTTCTTTATATTGCACTGCATATAAAGTGTGTGAATACTGAGCTACATCAAAGATAGATAGATAGATATTCTCTTGCGCAACTTGTGACTTTCTTTCACTGATTTGTCCCTGGCCTCCACTGTGTACCTTGCTCTCTGTTTATTAGTCAACATCATCATAAGACATCATTTAATGACTCTTCATTATGAATGTTCTGTAATGGTGTTATGAATGAAATCCATCCACACTTGTTGTGAATGCAGCACAGCTATCAGAGCTCTTATTGGCACTCTGAGAGTGAAATGGTTTTATGAATCTTATCGGTCTTATCGGTGTGAAGTTAATCCCCTGAGCTCAGCCTGGGTATTATCTAGATATTGCACCACGGTGATGTTTTTTTCCGACAGGTTAACACACCACTGTGTCTGATGCCCACGTCAGATATCGGTTTCTTAATGGCGAGAAATTATCACGTAATGACTGTTAACAGTGGCACTATATAACTGTTAAGCAGATTATAAATTTTTGTGGCTGAGCTACATATTCAGCAGTCTGATGTACCGCCTTGTGAGATGGAAAACTGTGGCACTTTCAGTGGGACAGGTACTTTAGTCTATTTTGAAGATGATAATGGTAACATTAGCAGAACACTTCCCTGTGCTGAAGATAGTGTATTTTCTAACACTTCTATCTTGAGTGCTGTTATCACAAATTATCTGGACTGATAGCATGCATGCGTGACCTGCAAGAGAACAGCAGAGTTGCACTTAATATGCTCTGTGAAAATAGTAGATAGTCAGCAAATAATCTGAAACAAGTGTTCACCTACGCTGTGGTGTAATATTCATCAGGGAATGCAATACTGCTCGTGGGGATTTCAGGGTATAACAGATCCACTGCAGGTGAGAAATCCGATTTCAAAGTGTTTTCCTCTTTTCCTCAGGAGGCTGGTTTTATTTGTATGAAATCATTGTATGTGAGTGTGTATGTGTGTTTTTGGGGCTTTGGTGCCCAGATTGGAAGAAGCTGTTGGTTGTCTGATATGCACCTGTTTGGCACACTCCTGAAAACTGAAAACAGAAAAAAGAAAAACTTGAGAGAGACCCTCATAATCTGACAAAACATCTGTACACCCATTATGAGGGTCCCTATCATACACAGATTAGTTGACATTATCTCTGGTATTATTGAGGTTTACGGCTGCTCCACACAGTAGCTAGAAGATTACAGTGACCTTTTTTCACACATTCGTTGTAGGTGCCACGTGAATAAAAAGCATGAGGGGTCAGTTCCCCACATTGGTGATAAATCAAAGGAAAAACTAACATAAAGTGTGTTTAAGGTGTTGGGCCACTAAGAGCTGCCAGGACAGCTTCAATACTCCTTGACATAAATTCTACATTTGTCTGGCTGTTTCTAGATCTTTCATTGGGGGCTGTTAACTGGTGCAGAAGAGAGACAGGCATATTTGTATTGTTTATTTCTTTTAATTCATTTGAAAATAAAATTGTAATTCTCATTTGGTTAAAAATGACTCATACAAAAATATATATCCTGTGTTGCTGCTAGACTAGAGATGTACTAAAAAGCATCCTACGTCATTTATAGTTGATTGCAAGTCTGTTGTTGCCTTAAAAAATGGCATCAACACACCATTTCTGTTAGACTGCCACCCATTTGTGTTTGTGAAGAACATATCTGGTCCAATATGCTAAAGTGGTGGAATTAAAACAGTGTTAACAGTGTTAGCATCATGCACCATTCAGATAACACATGTGTGGGGACAGTATTAGATGTATCAATGTTATATTCATTAGGATTTACACAAGGCTTGTATTTATTTTGTTATCTACGGTATTTGTGAACAGTTATGAAGAAGTTCATGTAAACTGTGAAAGTCAAAAATTCAGCTTTCAACAGGGTCCAAATATTTTTGCTGGAGGGCTAGATTTGGCCCATTGGCTGCTATTTGCCTACCACTGATCTAAAAGATATTAACTCATTTGAGGTTTTTGTGATGGTGGTGAAGAGCACTGTTATGTTGGTCCAACATGTCCCATAGGTGTTCTACTGGGTTGAGATCTGGTGGCTGTGAAGGCCATAATATATGCTTTGCATAATTTTCATACTGATCAAACCATTCAGTGACTCCTCATGTCCTGTATAGAGGCATCTGCATTTCTTATGTTCCTTCACTCAGTTATTCAGATTATTCATCTGTCACCATTCCACCCCAGTACAACAGAGTAAATGTCATTTTGCTTGTGGTGCTCACAACAATTCAACATCTTTTTATGCCTTTATTCAAGAGTCAACAGATCCCAGTCAGACTCAAACTGAGGATATTGTGGTTCATGGCCACTTGAACACCCTAACATTTCTTCTTCTTTTTTTTTAGAAACACCCTGGATAATTCACAAAACACTACAGTTTTTATGGTCACTATGTCTTTGGTAAAAAGTAGTTCCAGTGAAAACTGTTTACAATGTCTTCTAATTCGAGTGTGCTGACGCTTTAAAGTAGGAATGTGGACTGGATGCAGCCTTTGTAATAAGCACATATCACACTACGTGTAATGTGAGAAATATGTCTATATTACCTGGCAAAAAGTTGTGCATATGTAAACATGTATTACATTCACTGTGCAGTCTATAAACCCACAAATTAAGCTCTCTCTCTCTCTTGCTCTCTCACACATATACACACATACACTCTGGCTTCTTTTAGACCTCATTATTGAGTGATAATTATAGACAGAGTAAGACAGAGAGCCATTAGTTGTGAGTGAAGGTGTGAAGGGCCGGTTATTAATCAGCTGGACTCTGATGAGTGCCTGCCATCCCCTCTGTCATTAATACTCATCAGGGTCAGACTGCACACTCGGCAGTACACAACTACACTCTTTATATGGTCCCCAATTCTGGACACAAGTCACACAGAGAGAGTTATTATCAGTTGTTAGTTTGTTGTTTAGATGATTGTGTAATATATATACATGGACAGTTTATGTTTATATAGTACAGTATGTGCACGATGGGCAGTTATTTGCAGTAGTAGTACCATAAGAGGTCCAGTGGGGGCGACATTGTATTATTATTTTCACTAACAACAGTGGATAGTGAGTAAGCTTTCTGCTTGCTAAACACTTTCTGATGAGGAAGATATATAAAGGGGTATACTCTATCTATGTATCTATCTATCGATCTATCTATCTATCTATGAAATATATAACTAACATAAATCCCTTTCTTCTAACACAGCAGGTCCAATAGGTTCATCATGTGGAGAAAAACTATCTCTCAGTCCTTTAGTCACATATGTAACTTTAATGTGATCCAGTTGGAGGCAGCACGAAGGTTCCAGCCTGCCTGGTTTTGATAACCATGATGCTCTGTCACACTGGGGATTGTGGTTTAGATTTTTTCCTGTTTTGTCACAGATTATAAATCTCATCAGTTCCAAGTGTTGGATAACATCTCTATGCTGTAAAACCATTCATTTACTCTCCAGCTATGGTGTCATTTTATCACTTTGGAGATGCTATTACAGATAACAAAGATATATCTGACTGACTGTGTTGCTTTAAGAAAGGATCTCAAAACCTTGTTACACAGAAACAAAGTGCAGGAAAGGGAAGGAAGAAATGACAATAAGGTTTTAAACTTTTGAAATCTTCTCTTTCTCTCACTCTCTCACTCCCACTGATACTCCAACCTTCAATCTCTACCTAAAACCTCCTTCTCTTACTGCTCTTGTCATGTCCATCCTCTGGTGTTACATGTGCACTTGCCTGTAGTGTTACATTGCTCTTTCCTGTAGTAGCTATATAAACCCTCGCAGTTGTCTGGACCAGCCGAGGCAGGAGGGGATCAATGCAGAGATCGATAGGGTCCCTGGGAGTCCTAATAGCCCTGTTACTGCTCCCTGACTCCCCGCCTGGCTGCCTGATATAGCAGCACACTAGGAGGGGGGGCTGTGTGTGTGCGTGTGTCATCCAAATCCTGTCTACGACCCCCCGCTGAGTCTGTACTTACACTTAGGTCATGATACAGCACAAGTTCTGTAATCGTGCCCGTTGATAGAGTTGATGGCTGAGGAAGGTCTGTATGAGCTATATGGCCTTCTACTGTGTTCACTTAGCCACTCAGTCTTTTTCTCATGTTTCCAGGAAGTAAGCCAGTGGTTGACACACCAATGATGGATCATATATATACATACATATGTATATTTGTACTGTACTTAAATGCAATTTTGAGCTACTCGTTCTTTACTTACTAGTTCCTAATTTTACCAGCCCTGTATCATAGGAGTTATGTCCAGTGGAACCATTCAGTGCCAGTGCAAGATATCATGTGCTGTACATGTAGCAAGGCACAAAGTAAGGATGTGGAGGTTGAAGTGGTGGATGGGTGTGTAGTATGTCTGAGTTCGCATCCTGTCACAGGCCTGTAATGAACATTTTAATGACCTCTTTCATTGACTATAACTATGATCTTTTCCTAACCTTAACCAAGTGTTTCAGTCGGCTAATCATAACTATACCTTGACTGCAGTTTAAGCACAATGTTTCTGTAACCTTGCCCTTACCATTGAGACATGTGTATACATTTTAGAGAGCATGAATTTTAAAAATGTTGCCTCCAGACACAAAAATCTTTGTCATTGAATGAATCCAGAGTTTTGCACAATTGTCCAATATTGACGTTCTTGGATTTTACATACTGTATGTTGGTCAGTTTTACTTGGCATGGTTAGTATCTAGTGAAAACAGTTGTATAATGTCTTTTGTAGCTCTGTAGGGAGCATTGCTTTAACGTCTGATGATGCATGCTTACAAACTGGAAGCATGGAGCCTGAAAGAATTGAGCACAAGGAAGCAGGGAGGGCTATTGAGTTGCATTATGGGAATTGTAAGACCGGTTGTTTTGGAGTTTGATTCTAAAAGTCAGTATATCTTGGCCCTGCTACCTAAATTTTGATCCTTTTTAAATCTGTCTCATGGAAATCTATGGAGATCGCTGGTATTCCTTTAGAAGATAAGTCTGGTGTTATGCTGTACTTTTCTTATTGTCAACAAGTCCCACGAAAAGACCAAAACCAACAATGCTTTAATCTATCTCTCAATACTTTCAGACTTTTCAACCCTGTCTGTGGATTTCAGCCCAAAGACCATTGGTTCCTATGAAGATGTAAACCTTTAAAAGTGTCTCACAAATATAAAAGGCTATGTTTTGTTTTTTTTTTTTACTTTTTCCCCTTTCCTACTTCCCCGGCAGTATCAATACATCACATTAAAATTGACATAATGCAATAGCTCCCCCTACCCACGCTTTCTTATAGCTTCCTTTCTTTTTTCCCTTTTTTATGTATTACAGTGTTTTTCAGAATAATGTAAAAGGTATCAACACAGCATAACACATTCCACTGAACAATAGCTTTTCTCCCCTATTTTTCTTACTTTTTCTGTTTTTAAGTCACAATTCCCGTAAACATTTCAAATGTTTCTAAGGCTAACATACATCTTATCATTAATATTGTACACATCAAGGGACTGAAAGTCCATTTCTTGGTTTAATTACACTGCATTGAGGATCAACTTTTACTGTACATACATGCAGGTGCAAATCATAAGACATTGGGACAAGAAGCTTACTGCACAGAAGCCACAGTGTGTTAATATTATCTATCTTTTAAAGATCTTTATATGCATATTTTACACTGTCAATAATGACCCTTGAAACGCACTGCATGTTTTTTAATGTATCTTCACTCCCGTGTACACTAGCAAGACATCTCTGTTGCTCTAATGGGGGCGATGAAAACAGAGTATCTGTACTTGTTCCTGTCACTGTCTCAAATTCATTAAGAATGTTGTCCTGGGAAAACTCCCAGCATTGTCGCATCTGGTGCCTGTCACTTAAAGTTTTTTCTACATTAATAAGATTTCTGCAGCTACTTGCAACAGTCTTAAAATATTGGTGCTTTGCCTCAAAGCACATGCACCATAACGTATGCAAGGGCTGTACATGGCTGTAAGTCTTGAGTAATGTATCATATAGTGACATTTCAGACTGATCACGTGTTCAAAAACATCCTTAAGTTTTGTGAAAAATTCACAAACAAGTAAGGTTAAAATAGACTTTCCCTTTTTATTTTTGGGGCAATTACAATGTCAACTATGTCACAGCAGGTCAGGAACACATCTCAATAATTGCAATCGGGTGGAACATGGTGTGCCATTAAAGAAGGCAAGAGCCTAAAAAGAGACCCTGTAATTCCAGAGTTCTGCATTAGTCGCTCAGAAAATTGTACAGGTCTGTTTTTTTCAATCATTTTGACCAATCGCTAGTTGTTGTAGTTCTTCATTAAATTCCTGTATGTTTATGTGTCTCTCTTTGTGTGCTTGGCACACAACTAGCTTCACTATGCGTGGATCAACTCCTAATAAGTCATGCATTGTGTTGCATTCTTTTGGATGCTTTTGTCACATCCTTCTTATTTAATGGAGAAGGACCATTTAATCCACATGTCACTTTATGCTCAGGGTTTTCAATACATTTCAGATGATACTTGTCTGCCTCTGGGCTTCTCAAGACAAAATCATCCTCATTGAAGCTTTCCTTCATTTCTGTGTATGTTGCCATGCAAAAGCAGCAGATTCTGTACAAGTTAAACGATATAGTAAAACCACCCAACATGTGGGCCGAAAGATTATCTGCTGAAAATGTTGCTAGTGCAGCATGAATAGTCTCTTCAAGTTTTTTAAGATCATCTAATATGGGTTTTAAGATGGTTTATAAACCATGCTTCACAAATGTTTGACAGACTAAAAGAGCCAGATGGATATGGTTAAGTTTTGATTGATGTTTGCTGTCAAGGTTGCCAATAGTGTATATATATATATATATAGTATAATAGAAAGTACAAAGCTTGTGTGCTTTGAGCCCTAAGGGATTGACCACTTCAAATTTATCTTCATAGAAATGAAGACGTAAGGCATGTGGATTAACTCTGAAGAAGGGATGTTCTTTGATGTAAGCACCATCAGAGTAGTTGCTTAAGTAATCTGGATCTCTGTCCATATACCTGTTGGCCTGAATTTCATCGTCTATGTCCTCATGTGAACAATAGTGTGTTAAAACCTCTGTGATCAGCACATAAGAGTATGTACCTATTTTGTGTCCACTTTCTGACCTCAAAACATGATGCACGGGTTCAATCAACTTGAGCTTAGATTTACAATGTTCCTTCAACATGTATGATGATCTAACAGCTGCTGAAGCTTTTTCAAAAATATAAATAAATATTTATTAGACTGTATCACCTCTCTTAGTTCAGGACATTCCAAAATATTGAAAATAGATGTCATTAACAATTTCCTGTTGGACAGCCTGATTTTTTCCTCTACATTTAAGAATGAAGCGACATTTTTTTCTGAATTAAAAAAAAAAAATTCTAACAAATTTCTCAATAGTGCGTCCATACTAGGCCTGAAAGATTTGTATAATACTAAAGTTGACTTACAGTCATTTGGTCATTTAGATATTAAAGTTGGCTTTGTGGGCATGGATAAGACCAACATGTTGAATCAGTTTCTTTAAAGGAATAGTTCGGGTTTTTTGAAGTGGGGTTGTATGAGGTAGTTATCCATGGTCAGTGTATTACCTGCAGCAGTACCGGCACAGCTGCTAAGCAACGTACTGCTGTGGATAGGACCAGCAGCAAAATGTATTTAAGCCACTTAAAAAAATCTATATCAGTTTAAGAATATGCTATATTTAGAATATTTTCACTGCTTTACCTTGCTGTCAGTAAGCCCTTTCCATCGGCACAACATTTTCTCAACTGTAGAACGTCCGTATTCCTACGTTCACTGTATTACGCTGCAGCAGCACTGTCTGACAAAAACAGCTGATGCTACAGGACACACAAAAAGAGCCTAAATTACTGTTCACAGACACTTCCTGTAAAATATTATTATGCACAATAACTTTTCTAATAAATGTATGTAGCTACATGAATCCACTCACTCCTGATAGATCTGAAACAGGTTCTTGCAGCTTCTGTGGACTCTTTGGTTCTCTTCTGCCCCAACTTCTCCTCACTCCTTTTCACCTCATCTTCATGAATCAAAGGTGCACACTCTGCTTTGAATTTGCATTTGAGGGACTGATGCCAGGTGTGCTAACACAAAAAATGAAACAAGGATAACCCCTACCATTAAAAAACAACTAAATGAATATATCCAAGGAAAGTAATAACATAACACACTTGTATTAATTATTGTGTTCTATATCAATCACTGTTTTCAAAATCATTACATCAGGAATAACCAGCTGCATAATATCAAAAACTATCAAACTTTTGTAACTTACATAGCCGTTTCCTTAAGGATACTTAACAATAAGTGCTTTAAAGGGGGGGCCCATTTTTTGTTTTTGTTTTTTTGAGGTTTTTATATCATTGTGTAGTTTCCCAGTAGTGTGCCATATATGTATTCAAATCCAAACATTCAAATTTGGTTGAAGTATGTATGTTTTAGCAGTAAAATGCTATTTTTCCAAGCCCTTCTAAAAATGTTTTCCCATGTGACCTGACGTAGGTTTCTTCATAATTTTTATGAAGATGTTGCTACATATAAACCTCCCAGCCCTCCTGGCCTCTTCATGACTGAGCCAAGCCTTCTTGGGGAATTGTGTGTTGTCAGTCTTCCAAATTAGCTATACTCCTCCCATTTAGACAATGTTATTGTGCTTCCCTTCCATCATATACTGTTCAAATTATGGTTTGAGATTTGCTCCTCTCTGATGAAGCTGTAATTAATTTCAATAAATGCGGGTCAAAATTGACCCAGAACAGCCACAATGTACAAAAATATCTAGCAGCTGCGCAAAAAATACAAAATTTAGAAATATTTCCATTATTGTAAATTTTGGGTCACTTTGGGAAAGTCATCAAATTTCAGACTGTAATAATGACATTAAGGTTGTTATACTGGATATAAAATTGGACCAAAACAGTATCCTGTTCCATCAGAAATAAGTGCGAATGTTTTGGATTGATTAGTACTTTGTCCCCCTAATTTCTTTTTATCTATGTTCTCTTGTTCTCTCATTATAAACTTGAAGAATTTCTGATACACCTGTTGATCAGATGACAAAGTACATTGTCTATGAAGACTGCCTGCTTGTCCTTTTCAAGAAGTGCTTGTTCTGCAACCATACATGCACCGTTGAACAGTTCTTCCAAGGCACTTTAGTCAGTATAAAGACAACCTGCACTCAATGCTCTCTAGTGAAGAGGTGGTAGATTCAGCCACATGTGGACAGCATTTCAGCGGGGAACCTTCATCTGTCTGCAGCCGTTGCCTTTACAGGGTCATCATTTGCTCAAACAAGGTACAATTATCACAAAATTAGTATTCAAACAATGGACAATTTTACTTGCATGTTGTTTACTACAGGACTCTAGACTAACTTTTTTTCCATCCAGCACTAGACATTTTTTAAAAATATTTATTGTGCTGAATAATATTACAGCACCACAAATATAGGTCCATTTTTTTACACGCCAGTGTGCTGAGACTTTCAAAATCCTTTTTGGAAATAAAGTTATATGCTGTGTTGTTCTTATTTCTACGAAACTGCCTCCATGTGGGCTCTTGCCAATTGAGATGTTAACAGGATATTGAATGACTGAGAGGTTTATGGCGTATACAGCTATTAAGGAAAAAAGGCAGGGCTAAGGGGATATTTGCAAGTCGTTCAAGTGTGCCTAGTTATAAATTTGACAAGCACCATGTCCAAAAATAGTCACAAAATGCTTCTAAAAGGTTGCACTCTGGAGCCCTGTACTACCGCTATAACAATATACTCAACTTCCTAGTTCCTGAATGCACTGAGGCATCTGCAAAACCACCTATTACATTTACCAGTGTTTGTTCAAACAGGAGCAGAGGCTGCTCATACAGGAGGTAGCTTGAGATCATGTGGACCTGGATGGGGACATGCGTGCTGACTCTCCAGGTATGGTCTTCTTGTACAATATTCTCAGCACAGCGTGCATTCCTATCTATCCTAAATCTTTACTTTTATTGCATATTTTATCATTCTGTAAGGCAATTTGAATTGCCTCTGTGTATGAAATGTGCTATATAAATAAATCTGCCTTGCCTTGCCTACATCAGGTCAATGTGCCAAGTATTGTTCATACACATCCACGGATCTTGGAAGGAATAGATTAGTAGTAGTAGTAGTAGTTGTAGAATAGTTGGATGTACAACTTGTGCAGGTGAGAATGAGATGAAAAAATACCATTTGCTACAACTCTCTCTATAATATCTACAGGTAGATACCATGCTTTTGCAAATCGGTTCACTATTGAGCTTGCACCATCTTCTGACAAAGATGGTTTTTGAAGGCTCTGTAATGGTTTCCTATAGTCTTTCTACCGGAGCCATACTGTAGCCTTGTAGGAGAATGGGGCAAGCTCAGTAGTGAACTGATTTGCAAAATTATGGTCTCTGTGTGTAGATATCATACCTGAATGTCCATCAATAGGGCCTGTGTTCAGTTTTACTGGAATCGTCATTTAATTATTTTTCAGAGCAACAAAGTGGGAACAGTCTCCAGATGGAGAAGGAGGGATTGATCCGAAGCCTTGACACACTGGAGAAGGCAGGTGTCCTCAGGAGCTTGGTGTCTGACAGTCCATTCAGGCTAAGGTGGAGAGAGCAGACATTTTACACTTCTATGATGTGTGGCATGTGCAGAAGGGCATGTCTACCACTTGTTTCATTCATTTCCTTCATTCTAAACAAAAATAGAATAGCCAGTCAACAGAGTTATCCAAATAGATAACCATATGATAATTGAATTCTTGTGGTAGTCAAGTAATAGCTGTATGGTCGTCATAGCTGTCTGTGCTTTTGTAATTTATGAATGTAATCTGAAATTCATTATACATAAAATGAAAGTCATTCGGGATTTTACAAAATTTGCAGTGATTAATCGTGTATGTGTGTGTGTGTGTAAGAGAGAGAGAGAAAAGGTAGAGACTGCAGTCTGGACTGCTCACAAGTACCACCTGGTGGTTGTTGGTGCAGACTGCAGCTAGAGATGGTTATAATTGCCTCTTTGCGCTCCCCCTGCCTCTCTCCCTCTCTCACTGCGGCAGTAATACCGTGGCACAGCACCATTAACGCTGCAGCAATTGCACCAAGTGAAAGCAGAGACATCTGTATGTTATGATCTCATTACCTACATTTAGCAAAACTAAATACTTATTTATTTTGGAAATAACTTAAATATTGATAATATTTCCATTTGTTTGTTCCGGTGTGTCCAAGAAACTTGATGCCCTTGGCAAAGAACGGGACTACAAGGCTATGATTGCATGGCGACCATGAGTCACAAACCACATGTGCTGGTCAGCTGTCTCATCACAATCAGGCAATGAAATGGTTGCCAAGTGGACCTCGATGGTCAGTCATGTCCAGAACATTCATGTCCATGAAAACAACAAGTCTCCCACTTGCCTGCACCCACCCCTCAATGGCGAAGAGGCAAGGGAATGGCTGAAGCCAAGTATGTATAAAGAAGCATAACAAACATAGTCCTTTTTAGAGGTGAAGCCTCTCCATGAGCTGTAGGTGAAACTTACTTACTCACATGATCACTCACTCACTCACTCACTCACTCACTGACAGGATCACGGTTAGCTATAGGTGCACTCCATTTGGACGTGCTGACTTGTCGCTTCAGTGAGAGCCCTTAATATTCAACCTAGGCTATTAAGCTACTTACAATTTCTTTTGAAAAAGCCAATGACAATGTCCAAACATTATAGCTTATAATGCAAGCTGTGCATGCGAGCAAATAGACCTAAATAACTAATCTTCTAAACACAAGACTATAGAACATGGGTGCAAATAAAGAGTGGTGCTTTGCATCTGTGACAGTGTCCTTGTCGTTGAATATTTGTCTGTCAAATCAACTTCCCTTGTCAGCTGTGAGCATAGCACACAAACAGGACTCGCGTCGCTCAATTCAAATAACTGTGCTTTACAAATCCCTATAAATGTATTACTGATTTATTGGAAATTTGTTGTCCTTGATGAATATGTTATTTAAGACAGAGATTGCGGCAGGGATAGTCAGTTATCACCACTGCAATTTTATCCACTACACTGCAAAAGAGAAAATAGTATGCTTGTCTTTTCACAAGGCACAAAAGCATGCTAGAAGCTCTCCAGTATCATCCTCCATGAAAGCCTTCTGAAGGACATCAGTAAAATGAGCCCAAAGTATCAAACCTTTTCTATTGAGGCATACCACAGCCTTGTTCTGAAGTTCTGTCCCAAGAATCTAGACTACTCCTTCACTGGAATACTTTGCAGGTGTACAAGTGTGTTTTGTTATGCTTAATCACATTTATAGTTAGATTTATATTCAAAGAATAATATGCTTATCTTTTCAAAAGACACAAAGGCATGCAAGAAGCTCTCCAGTATCATCATCCAGAAAAGCCTTCCAAGGGACATCAGTAAAATGAGCCCAAAGTACCAAACTTCTTCTATTGAGGCATACCACAGCCTTGTTCTGAAGTTCTGTCCCAAGAATCTAGACAATCCTTCACTGGAATGCTTTGCAGGTGTGCAAGTGTATTTGTTATGTTTGATCACATTTGTAGTTAGATTTATATTCAAAGAATCCTTGACCTCCATAAACATTAATTAGATATTTCATTGGGATTTTGGTTTCAGACTTCGTCTCACTGCTATCCATTACAATGAGAATGCGGACAGTCCCCAGGCAACTGATGGAGATGGAAATCCATGCTTTCAGATGAGCTACCCCAAGTGAAAGATAGGTGACTACAGTGTGAAGGTCTTAAAGACAAGCCTACTTGAGTCATAACATTTTATATTCAAAGGCATTGCTGTAGTTGCTATAAGTAATACAACATTCATGTGATTTAGGTGTGATTGCTGGATAAAATATCTCTGCATCATTATAAACACACAGACTACATCGACAGCCTCCTAGAGCTGCTGTTCAAGGATGTCCTGATGGCACCTGGGAAGTACCAGGACCTAGGCTACTTGCCAGCATTCCTGTCCCTCCCCCCCTTAACTCTCAGTTTGAGACCCAGACAAAGATGACGCCGTGCCGGGATACATGATGCGCTTTGCTGCAAGAACATAAAAGGACAGTGAGTATGACAATGTGGTATTCATAATGTTTTGTAAGCATTTATGATGTGTTCATGATGAATTTCTACAAAGTCCTTTTACATAACTTGCATAATTCAAAGTCATGCAGTCCAACAACTGGAACTGGTAATCTACATAATTGTGTTCCGCAATATCTAATTGGGAGAAGGACCCAAAGAATGCCTTGGGAGCTTTAGAAGGCTGTGGAGCATTACGAGTAACTAGAAAGGTATTTCTTCCTCTTTGGTGATGAGATGCCAAGTTAATTTTGGTGGCATGAAAAGTACGGTGGAGGCTTAGTTTACATATAATGGTATAATGAGCCTCCTGATTGAATCACATCATTTGGTTATTTTATGGGAAAGAGTTCAGTTGAAGCTAATCCCACACAAGTCATCGCAAAATGACATTTTGAACGGATTCTTCATGTTTGTGTTCCTTTGTGTCAGACAGTACGACAAGGGCTGAATTTACTGTCTTTCTCTGGTGAGGAGATGGCCATAGTTTTAATTAATTTTTCAATTTTAACTGATTGTCTTGTGTGTCTGACTGCAACGGGGACTGCAAGCGACCTGAGAGAGAAGGCTGATGCTCTGAATTCCTGTTCTGAAAGGATGGCCCTATGGTTTATATGTGGAGGAGCTCAGTACACAAATACATGTGATTTTCCATTTAAGCATCACCATCAAAGTTGGTTACAGCCACTACCACTCGATGCATTTACACTAACAGTCAAAACGTCTTTACATTTCTAACCAGACAACAAATGAATCCAATCTACTCCACTCAGCTGAGCCTTTCTCTTTGCCTCTTGGAAAGAATCAACTTATTTCCGACTTTGCATGGACTTTTGTAAACTGATTTATTTTGAATATTTTGAGTAAAAGAACAAAACAAAAACACTTGACTTTAAAAAGTTTGAGTTAGATGGGAGGAAGCTTGAAGCCTGTGTAGGTGCCTGTGGGGTCTGGGTACTGTTCTTGGAGTACAGCGCATGCTGGAATCACCACCCTCACGTGCTTCTCCAAATAGCTCCAGCACCACTGGACAAAGTTCCGATACGCAGAATATCTATTTATCTTATATTTTGATTTCCTTCCTTACTCAATGAACTTTAGGTCTCAAAAGAAACAAGGAATGTCAGTGAAAAATAGAAAAATAAAGTCTGCTGTCTCAATCAAGGTAAGTCACAGTAAATGCCATAAAGAGCATGTACATATGCATAGGCTTGTGCATCAGCTCGGTCACCCTATTGTTTTGTTTCTATGGTTTATTGGCAACCTGTGTTTTATCTCTGTTTTTACGATGATGGAACATGTGTTACCAATAGTAGACAGATCAACCCAAAAGTAACACATAATTATGATTAGCAACCAAGGCAACAATATATTCAATTTTATATTCCATAATACCTCATAATATCTATTAAGACATGTTTGTAATTCTCTACAATGCAACTTACCTGTCTATAGTCAAAGGCTGCTCAATGTATTGTCTGTGTACACACACAGACAAACATTCACACAACCAAACGCATGATTCCCTCCAAGCTTACACCTGGCAGAGTTAATGACATGTCGAATTAATGGCACTTATAACCCTCATGGAGGCATACTGCACATGTAATGTTCGGTGCAATCATAAACATTGTGGAGACCTCCAGAGATGTATTAAAGTGGACCCTCATAGGCTATTTCAGAGTGACCACACCTAGGTTAGCTAGCTAGCTAGCCTTAGGCTATAGCAATCTTTTTTTTTAGCAAGCTAACAAGTAAGCCATTTGATTCAACTCATTTAGACAAAACCTTTAGATAAAACATATAGCAGAGGTGGTCTATAAAGCCATACCTTTGGTCATGTACTGTAATCTGTATTTTTGGATGGACACCAAATGGCTGACTTTAATTAGCTAGCAAACCCTAGGCTGGTAATTTTCTAGATCATGCTAGCTAGCAATTTAGCCATTAAGTTCAGTCGAAGCTCATTCAATTTTCAACAAAAAAGGTTGCATAGAACATATAACCCACTATGTCTTTAACTTTTCAATTCAACCTAACATTACCTCTGAATCTCTGTGCTTCTTCTTCTGTCACATTTATTCCTGACTCCTCCAACTTCTGGAGGACTTCCTCCTTGAAAGCTCCATCTTCAGATTTGCATGCCAAGTGCAAGTGAAAGTTGGGAGAAGTCGGCTTGTATTACTGCTACAACCAATGTGCATGTGTGAACTCCCTCATTCAAATATCAAAATTTCCCATTGCAGCTCTTTATTTGGCCTAGGTGATCATCACGTTGTTTCCAGGATAAATATTTGAAATTAGGTTACTTGCTGTCCATTTCTTATATTGCCAGCGTCTAGCAGGCTTCAGCCTAAATATTACATGAAATTGATCATAACTCAGAGATAGCTGTGTGAAAATGTAGCCTAGGCTACTCAAATTTCACTCACATTAATGGCAGGCCTATAGCCTTCTGCAAAAGTATGGGTGAGCTTATTTTGGGTGATCGT